>NC_057804.1:460648370-460682921 GCF_018294505.1 Triticum aestivum
CTCTCGCTCCCACACCCCTCTCCCACACACACACTCGATGTCTCTTCCAAATAGTCTGCTCCCCCTGCCCACACCCATGCTATCCCGCTACTACACATGTCACACCATTCCCCCTTCCCTTATACTAGGTCTACATCATTAGTGGTCTCTCTACTCCACATACACACACTCCCTCTCACACACAAACGCGTGCACAAACACACACACACACACATGCACAAACACCCATTTATCTGGATCCTCATCTCTCCCCATGTCCGCATGTGTATCTCACACACACACTCTCTAATTATGTATATGTGTCTCCACGTTACACAACATAAAACCCCATGTACATGTCTCTCTCTATCCTCCACACACATAGACACAAAGAATATGTTATCATTGCCTCAGTCTCTAACATATCACACATGCACATTGTCTCTCTCTCTTGCAAACACGCCCAACAAGGGTTTCCCCGTGAATAACTTACCGTCTATTCATCAACAGTCGTGGCAGTACGGCGAACACGAGACGTGAAAAAGAATAAATCTACACGTGCTTAGACCACCTAGTATGACTACTAGGACTAGAGCAAGCCAAAAAGTGCACCGCCGTCACCCCCTCCTTATCGGCGACCGGAAAATCTTTGTTTACACAGTCCAGAAGTCATTGTGCTAAGGCCCCACATGCCGAGGCGTTGAATAGAATGTAGATGCTAGTTTACGAAAGAAAGTATCGGTAATATGTTTGTATCTCCATACTTATATTTCTTCTCTTATAAAAAACTGAGTTGGTGATTATGGTACGTGTGCCATCTTGCAATATAGACTGTCCGATCTTTATCTGACGGATGGAAATTAATCTAAAAGATACCCGCACCCCTCTCCACATTTGCAGACAAGGCCTTCCCTCGTTCATCCTTATCTCCAATAAACCTCATTGTTGAGAAATTAAGAAAGGAAGCCTCTGGAACAAACTGGCCTGGTAGCCGCTGCCGGCGTCGTCAATCCCCATGCCTCCGCTCAGTCCAACCACCAATCACCACCACACCCCACTCCTCTTCACCTTATCTCATGTTTCTCGAGATATCATTAGTTTTTACACATGGGATTACTCCCGCAAGGGTCAATCACAACAATTGTTTTATAAAAAATTCATCTTGATGTTCCATGCAATGCACGGATCTTGCTAGTACTCCTATAGAAGACTAAGTTGGTGATGATATGGTGTCTGCCATCTGTCGTTTCTGACCATTAGATCTACATCGACCGACTATGAGGTAAGTTGTTGCCTTTTCTCACCAACATCCCACTTGTCTACCAATTTGCAGAAAAACCCATAATTAATATCTTAAAACCAACCACATCTCTCCCCGACCTCACCAAAACAGCCCAAGGAATATATTCTAATTGAAACATAATATATCTCTAGTGACATTTATATATCAAAATTAGAGTGTTTTGTATCAAGTTTGTGAATAAGTATTATCCTAATTATGATTCGTTGCAATGCACATGAACATTGCTAGTATTTCCAACCATGCATTTTTTCCAGTATTCCACAGTTTCGAGTTTCAAGATATTAGTCACTCATGGTTGATATTTACTTTCAATCATGTACACATATGCACTATGTAACTAGCCTTGCTTATTGGCTTCCAAAGCTTAACTTCCACTCCTACTTACAATGTGTAGAGTATTTAACAAAAAACTACCACTTTCAACCAGCCCTAGGAAGAATCTATTGTACAAAAAATAGCAAAAACATACCCAAAATTTTTCTTAATCCACGCCAAAAACTACTACCTAGTAGTACTACCGATTAGGTTCGTTTAAACCCATTTATGACAGGGTTGGCCCACACATCCGTGCTGATGAGGCAGCTTAAACCAACACCTTTTGTTTGACCGTTGACACGAGGGACCCACATCTGACCTTCTATCATGTTATTCCCCCTCAAATCATTATTTTTCCTGAACATTACTTCAAACAGTACTGATGCGTGTTCGTCGGTGGCGCCGGTGATGAGCGAGTTGGACGTTGCTCTGCCGGACGGGCTGGACGCCGTGCTGGCCTCCGCACAGGTTGGTAGGCTGGCCCGAGCGTGACTCACAAGCGAGCAAGCCACTGCGCTGGCCTTAGCTCGAGCCAGATGGCTGTCCTTAGCGCGGCACGCGCGAGCAAGCCACCGCACTGCCGTGCCAATCTAGCTAGCAAACCTTGCAGACAAGCAGCTAGACGAAGCTATCTTGGCTAGCTAGCGGCCGTGAGCTCCGGACGGAGCTGTCATCCGGGCTGCCGCAACATGGGCTCCGCACTTCCAGCGGTTTTGACCTGGGCTTCTGCCGGTGGCGGTAGCTGCATCCCATGGCCGATGATGACTAGGTGGACGGGCCGAAGGTAGGAGGTCACTCGGGGATTTTTGTGCAGACTGACATGTAGGTCCCACAAGTCATAACGCCCGGTCGAATAGAAGGCATTGACTTAATGGGCGACATGGGCCCTGTCAGAGGTTAGAGTTAGATTCTAACCCTGAACTAACTCTAACCAAAGTGGTGTTTGGATGGCAGGGTTAGATTGACAACAAATGTATCCAAACAGGGCCATGGGTTGAAATGTGCCTATAACGGCACTTTGTAGAGTAGTCGTTTCTTGGTAGGGCTGGTTGGTAAGAGCATGTACAATGGTTGATAAGGTAGTCTTATCTTAAGTCTGCCACGTATGCAAGTGGTAGTAGTTTCTTGGCATTTTAGTGGTTTCTTGCATTATTAGGGGTTTCTTGTAAGGAACAATGTATGTACTACTAGCGACAAAAGGCGATTCTAGGTTGCGTTGTACTCCAACGAGTACTATTAGTAGTCGCGGGAGTGTATACCTCGTTTTGTGGGTTCGATCCCAGCCGAACGCACGGCAGCCTCTTTTTTAAATAGTAACTTTGCTGCGAGCCAATATTTTACACGGGTAGTTTGAATTTTGAAGTTAAACGGACGTGCGGCACCACAATCTGGGTGCACTGGATAGCCTAGCCACGTGAACGGGTTTTCCTTCCCAGCATCCCGTGGCTCGCGTGCTCGCCCTAGCCGCACCTCGCTTGCAGCTTCCTCGTCAGCTAGTAGCATATTTAAATCAGCACCTCCCAATTAAGCCCGAGGAGCCGGAAAAGCCTGGCGAGGCATTAGGAACTATGCAATATGGCTATGTACGTAAAGTGCTCTACTACTACTCTATAGCTTGTGGCGTTGCACACATGGACTTCACTCCATTATCGGCTCTACTATAAAAGAAATTCCTCTTGACGTGTTTTTTTAAACGGAGGCAAAAGCTTTGCTTCATCTCATTCATAAAGAAGGAACTAGTAACAAAGTTCAACGAGATCCATTACACCTCCACAAATGGAAGCAAAAAGCCTAGTCTCGCTATATCAAATAACTCAAATGTTCTGCCCCCGTAGTAACCGTCGCTGATAAACAGGCTGCTAGTGTGTGCGTGAGAGGAGCGGCTGAGTAGGCCAGCTACATGAGAGGAGCGACTGAATAGAGCACCGAGAGTACCCACTAGGCCACTACGCAGGTGTACTTTCCCTGCATTGATAGTACTGCAATGGTTCTAGAGAACAGTAGTACCCTCCACTTCCAACTGTAGCTCCTTGGCCCTGAAATTCAAGAGTTCAAAACTGGTGCACCATACTAGACTAGACTAGAAGTACAGTACATCACACTACTATATGAGAAAAAGTAGTACTAGTACTGCTACAGTACGAGTACGTACTCCTCCGTCACATAATGTAAGACGTTTTCTCCGTCACATAATGTAAGACGTTTTTTTGACACTAGTTGACGTGTACAAAAAATAGCAAAAACATACCCAATATTTCTTAATCCACGCCAAAACTACTACCTAGTGCCAAAAATTTCTTACTAGTGCTATTATTTACAGTATAATGCAATCCCATCACGTTCCATAATGCTAGTACTAGTAGTAAATAGTAGTCTCACACCTTCGCTAAGGAATGATCTACAGTTAGAAGGGACGAGGCCCTGCGGTTACTACGCTCTTATCTCCTCCTCGCCAGTGCCCCTCCCCCCGAAGAGAAGGCAGTTTGTCACTGCTCCCATGGATTCGCCAGGCGGTTCTCCTCCTCGTCGGGGCTGGGAGACCTTGGACGATGATCCTCTGGGAGAAATCGCACGCCTCTCCGACGTCCTCACCGCCGCAAGAATCGGTGCTTCCTGCACCAACTTTTTCAAGATGGTGCTTAAACAGGCTTGGGAAAAGGCCATTCTTGTTGGTCTTCCATGCGTCCTCGAGGAGAAGGTTCTTCTATGGGACAATCCTTCGAACAGTCCACCGCTCCCTGGCCATGGTTGCACGTTGACTCCGCTAGAGTTGCCGACGTTGAGAGGTAGTCAGATTTTGTCCGATGAGCAGGTCAGTAATGGAGTTTGATCATGTAGTACTTAGTTATTCCATTTCCATTCTGTAATTTCTCCGTTGCCCACCATCTTATATATAGGTCTGGGTCGGTGCCAACAAAGATTGGCTTGCATACCTCCGGCCGGATACCACCATCATTTTGCATAACATCCACATCAGTGCGGCTGTTCCGGTAGACCCGTTCTCCACCATTGGGATCGGCCTTCCGGACAGGCTGGGCTTGAATACGCATGATGATGCCTACATGAGATTGAAGAAGATAGAAATTGCGGACCCTTCGACAAAGCGACGCGGCTACGACGATTACTATCTCGTCGCGGTGTTCGACATAAGAATTGCCATCAATGCAAGAGGCAGTAACGGCAGAGGCTGGCGCATGTTGGCGGCGGCAGATTTGTACCCCTACACGTTCGAAGACGTCGTGCACCATCTAGGCCGCATCTTCACGGTGACAAGCCAGGGGACTTGTTTCATTTGGTTGCCATCCTACGGTACGGGAGATTACAAACGGAATGCACAAACCATCATTTGCATCCCAAACGGTACTCCATTATTTTGTAGGGACCAGTCATCCCCCAATCAAAATAAGATCACCGATCCTGGATGTGCATTTGCCTTCGTGATTCGGTCTAACCTGGAACCTTGTAGCTGACTTTGGCATATTGGGATCATCTATCTTAGCAGTCGTTACCCATGGTACCACTGATGTGCAACATGGTCACACAATCTACCACGATCGGACCGTCACCATCTAACCAGGTATTCCATTTTTAACCCTCTCACCTTCTCTTTCATTGTTGTACTAGTAGTATACTTAGTAGTACTAGTAAGAGTACTTTTTACCTTGGAGGACGTGTATAGCTAGCTAGGCCCTTGAAGACTTGAACCCACTAGCTGCCACCATTTTTGTTTTTCCACGTCTTACTATCTCATCCATGTAGCCAAGCGTGGCTATATATAATAAGCCGGTTATTTTACTTCCTCTACACCGGAGTAGTACTATTTGCTGCACAATATTACTGACCGCCATATTTGAACACAACATTATTATGTATGGACCTTGACTATGTACGTCACCATGTGTCCAAATCTGAGATGCCGTGTGCACCATATGAACGGCGCCGAGTTCGACCCCCATGATGCTACGTGGGTGTCGAGGAACACTCTTGGAGAGTACTCGCTTTTCATCGGGGACAGCTACCCCATTGTGAAGCGGATGCCACCTTCCATGCACGACACGGAAGGCCTACCATTCATGAAGCATGGTTGTGTCTTCAGTGCGCACCGCCGGATGAACGACATGCTGGGACACGCTATCCCTGATTTATGCCGCTTCAGCTTGGATGAGTCTCCATCGTGTGGAACCGGACTAGAAAGCTGCGACAATGATTCCCGTTGCCCACTGCTATGGATCGTGCCATCCATGAAGAACACCTGGGACTGGAACCTGGAGGAGGACATGTAGCCCATCTATAACGTGTAAGTGGTGTACGGTAATTGTGAATGGTAGCGCTGTGAATATATGTAGACTAGTCGTGCACAAATTTATCACATGAATTAGAGATGAACTTGTGTGGCATACTGGCATTTGTCCTTTAGAATTTATTACTAGTAAATGTGTTATGTGTACGTGCAACTTGTGTGGTTGTTGCACGGGCTCCAACATGCTCTTTGAGAAAAAAAGGTGGCACAGCTTTGGATATACGTGACGTGGCGGCATCATACAGTAGCATCGTTCGCTATAGTTGTAGTACACTCCTACTAGGACGACAACTCCTATAAAACCTTGCGCTTGGCTCTTTGCCTCTTCGGGAGGTTCAACAGTTCGTACTCGTGTGACTCTTCGCCTCTTCAGAAGGTCCAACAATGATGATACTACAGTACAATATGCTTCTAGCAATCTGACACCGATTGAACTATTGCACGTCCACCGCGAGGGCGAGGGCGAGGGAGAGGGAGAGGGAGAGGGCACTGTAGTCAACACCCTCTCCTCGTCCTGCGAACCACCGCATGCGTGGGTGAGGGAGGGGCGTAGTAAGCAAGCTTCTCCTCGTTCGGCGAGTTGAAGGGACACATCAAAGCAGTACTAGTACTAGTAGTCCATACTGCGTCCTTTCGAATTAATATGGCTTAATTTGAAAGGAGAAAAATATACTAGCGGTCAACGTATGTAACAATACGCTCTTTACAGTCACTATATATAGTTTTGTGGTGATTATACGATCACTAGCTCATCGTAGAGCACCGTATTGCACCCTACTGACCGGCCACATAGTCGACGTGGCACTTTGTTGACTAGTTAAATTGTCACCTGGTTTCTGGGTCCCACCTGTTAGTTGGCAGAGCAAAAATATCAGTTGAACAAAACTTTATGCAGGCGTGACAGGAGTCCAACCCTTGCGCGCAAACCACCCTCGCTGTGTATGTGAGTGCATGCACGTGTACACCCTCGGTCTTCCAACAAAGAGTGTAAATAGGCTAAAAACAAAGAGTGTAGTACATGATGTACATCTACACTTCCAATGCTTTTAGCCTTTAATCTAAATCTATATTGATTGACTAATGCACCAACTTGAGCTCTAGGTATAGGCTACATGTCTATCCTTAATTACAACATGCAATGACCTTCATTTAATCTTCTTCTCTCAATGGTCGCATGCACACATAAGTCTGCTACTTTTGGGCATTAATTATGCCCTGGTCAATGTGTAAATCTCTAAATGGATAGTCTTTCACGGACGTAGGGAGTAGGTTGAGCACTTGAGCGTGAGTGTGTGTGTTGCGTCGTGTGCTGTGTGCCACATGGGTGCGTGAGTGTTGCGTGCGTCCATGTGTACGTGTGAGTGTTGCATGTTGCATGCATGCATGCATGGGGCTTACTCCCTCCCATTGACATGTTCATATTTCAAGCTTCCTCTGTTCCCTCCATATGGTGATACTCCCTCTGTTCCCAAATACATAGTAAAAGCCTCCCTCTGTTCACAAATATGGAGCAAAATGAGTGAAGTGAGCGTAGAGGCATAGGGATACTGTAGAAAGGAAGTCTTCGTGATCCATTATTCCCCATCTCGGTCATAGAGAACTATATTCAACTACTCTTTGCAGTGAAGTGACAATACACGCTGCAGCAGATGCGACACGTAATTAATAAGCTGAACCAACGTGTTCCATCATGTTTGCCAGTAGAGCACACTTCCGCAAATACGCCTATGCACCTCTGTCCTCCATTCACTGACATATGGGCCCTCTTGTGGTAGACCCACATGTCATCGGTGTAACTATTTACACTCCAAAGGACGGTATATCATGGTAGTAGTACTAGTAGAACTAAGATTTAATGCACTTTCTTCCCCGTCTTCCACTCTTCTTCCTCCTCTCTTCTTCTTCCTCCTCTCTTCCCCATCGTCGGCCGCACACCCTTTACCCCCGCTCACTGCTCGCCCGTCCATGCCATCTTCCTTGGTAGCTCGCGCGTACCATATCCCCCTGCTCACTGCTCGGCCACACGAGGAGAAGCTTCTTCGCTTGCCCGCCCGAATCCACTTCCCCGCTGGCTCGCAGGCACCGAAAACCCCAATGGCAGAACCAACTGACACGCAGAGCCGAGATTGGAATTCCCTCCCCGATGTTCTCTTGGAGCAGATCTGTAATCATATGGACCTACTCAGTACCATCCGTCTGGCCGCATGCTCGGTGTCTTTGTACCGTCTACTCGTCTGCAACCAGCCGGCTCTTTTCAAGACACCCTGCTTGCTGATGCCCGATCCTCACAGGTGGACCAGACACCGACTTGACGATCATACGGAGGTTGCCATGGTGCCCCTCGACATGCTACCACTACCCGTCCACCTGTACTTCATGCGTGGCCACTACTGGGCGGGCATGAAGGCCAACTGGATCGTCCTCACCCACCAATCTGGTAGTCCGTGGTGTCTCGTGCATATCTACACCCAGCAAGAGATCACTCTTCCATCATTGGATACCGCCGCCATAGAGCCTCGTGGCCCGCCGGAAAATCCTGCCTACTACGCATGAGACGCGTCAAGCTTTTGGCTCGACCTCTGTTTGCTGAAAGTTGTAATCTGCGAAGTGCCCACACCATCAGAATACTACATGGATTACAAGCTCATTGCCTTGTTCAACATGGGATTAGTCTATCTGGAATCCAGTCGCCATACATGGTTATGGCTCATCATCAATCCTGTTGAGGCAACATTTCTATCTGATGCTATAGTGCATGATGGCATTGTTTTCGCGGTCGACGCACAGATTGGCTGCCTATACTGGTGGAATCTATCGTCCTGTAATTGTTCTATCTCATTTCATCTTTACCTTATGAATACGACTCTCTGTTCATTGTTACAAATTTAGAATAGATAGTATGTCTATAACCACATCATTGCTACTCCCTTCGTCCCAAAATAAGTGTCTCAAATTTGTACTAGCTCTAGTACAAAGTTGTACTAAGCTTAAGACAATTATTTTGGGACGGAGGGAGTATATGTTCCTCTCATTTCCTAGATTTTTATGACCACACATGTTATTGATAGAGTTGATATGAGAACAATTGGCATCTAATGATTGTTAGAATACATATTATGAGCATAACATCATGATTGCTATATGTTACCCTCGTTTCCAAGATTTTTATAACAACGCATGTTATTGCTTAGAGTTGATATGAGAACAGTAGTAATAAGTGCTATGGTAGAATATGAGTAGGCTCTGTCATAGCTGTTCTCCTCTCATTGTTACATGATGTTTGAACCATGACATATTGCTAGAATATGAAAGCCATTGGCTTATTTTTTTTAACTTGGGATATGATTATGACCAAGACATTGCAATTCTCTGTCTATGATATGTGTCACTGTTATAATAATCTTAATTCCACACATACTCTTAACATGATTGTTTAGTTTTGTCCTTTTGGTCACCAATTTGAATTGTTGCAGCAGACGCAAATGCGCTGGCCTTCATGATTCCAGGACCTGGAATCATACCAGCCGATGGGTGGTGGTTTATCGCTCGTCCAGCTGACGGCGGTCATTTGATGCTCATTCGCACGTACCAAATTGACCAAACCATTACATCAAACCACATGCAGTACAATGCATGGGGCGTTCGTGACATTGATGGCTATGGCTGCTTCGTGTTTGAGAAAGATCCCAACTCCGTTGGGCTAGGCGTATTCAACTGGAGGCTGGTTTATAGCCTCGGCAACCACTCCTTGTTCCTCGGGCTCATTTATCCGATCATCCAACCAATCATCGATCATATCACCGATGATGATTACCGTGCTATGCAACTTCCATTCGCCAGGGGGGACTGTGTTTACACATCATACCATGGGTTTCATGAATCACCATATCCAGAGATTCATCGACACAGCTTGTTGCCAGATAATCTTTAGTGTGTGAAAGGCATCAAGCTTCCATGTGATGGATGGCTTTTGCAAACCCGACATGTGACGATGTGGTTCATGCCAACAACAAATATGCACAACTTGATTCGTGCTGATATCTAGACTGAGCCATGTATTCTGCTGCTATAGCACGACCCTCTTTTGTTGGATATTATGTACTGTTGTTAGTTTGAAGCACTCCTCTGGTTTGAAGGATAGATACCTTCCTGGGATCAAGTGCATCCTAACTCACCTGCGTAGGATGTGCTGATAATGATGATGGAGATGCTGTGTAGAAGCCATATATATATATATATATATATATATATATATATATATATATATATATATATAGGGTTGGACTATTATGTTACCAGTAACAGAATATTATTCTGTTACAGAATATTATTATGTTACCCTCGCCCCCTATAAGGAGCAACGCGTCCACGACCGACCCAACCCCAATCCGACCCGCTTCCTACCGCCGGAGGCAGCCGTCACGAGCGAGCGAGCGACGGCGGCATCCGGAGCGAGGGAGCCCATGGCGACGTGACCCACCGACGGCTAGTTTTCACCACCGCCCCCGATCCACAGCCACCACTCCTCCCCGACGCGCCGTCATCTAGCCATGACGCCGACCCAACCGCCGCCACCATCGGTCGCCTCGTCCGGTGCCGGAGCATCCCCGCACACCTCCCCGCCGCCGGGCGGCGGTACCTCTCCGTGCGCTTCCCCAACGCCGGGCGCCGGAGCCTCCCCGCACGCCTCCCTCCGTCTGGTGCAGGAGCCTCCCCGCTCACCTACCCGCCGCCTGGTGCAGGAGCTTCCCCGCGCGCCTCCCCGCCACCGGGCGCCGGAGATTCGCCTGGGACGTGATCCACGCCTCCTGCCTCCACCCCTCGATGGATCTCATCGACAGAGCTCCACCACAAGCACGGTCGTCTCCTCAACAACAATGGCTCCGCCTTCCAAGTTCTTGCCAATACGCCGCCAACAAAACGAAGAGGAGTCACATGCAACAAGATGCATGTGATGAATCCTTCCCACACAAATTACTAGCAACACCAAGTTTTTGAGATCTGGGTTTGAATGAAGATAGGTACCATGTTTCTATCAATTTATCAGTTCATCAGTTTACCTGTGCTGCTATGCTCTGCCTACATGTTACACTATTAGGTTCATGAGTACAAAATTGTGTGCTGCATCTGTGCTGCATCAGTACATTGCAAATGCTTGCATCAGTTCGTTTACACCCCTGCCACATGATGCACAATTAGCATGTCGAGATTAATGTTAGTACCTCTAATATGGTAGCTTCAGTTCAAGTAAAAAAACTTAAACTTGTGCATCAGTCCAAGTAGATAGTACTAAGGTTCAGCTACCACTGAAAAGTTGTATGTTGTTATTTCTAAGAGTACAAGTCATGTAGTTGCATCAGTTCGAACGAGTAAAAAAACTGTTACTGAAAAAAAATATAAAATTGTTACACAGTAAGTTCAATGATACATAAACTGGCAGTACTTGTAATGTAGATGCATTGATGCACAATTTGGATGTCGAGGTTACTGTCAGTACCTCTAATATGCTAGCTTCAGTTCAAGCCAAAAAACATAAAGTTGTGCATCAGCCCAAGGATCTACTAGGCTTTATATAAGGTTCAGCTACCACTGAAAAGTTGTATGTTATTATTTCTAAGAGTACAATTCATGTAGTTGCGTCAGTTCGAACGAGTAAAAAACTGTTACTAAAAAAATATATAAAATTGTTACACAGTAAGTTCAATGATACATAAACTGGTAGTACTTGTAATGTAGATGCATTGATGCACAATTTGGATGTCAAGGTTACTGTCAGTACCTCCAATATGCTAGCTTCAGTTCAAGCCAAAAAGAGTACATCAGTACATCAGTGTTGAACATGAACATTCATCAGTTTGACTAAAAACGAAATCAGACTAATCCCAAAACTGTTGAATGTCATTTGCAGAAGCATGCAAGGCGGCGCATGCAGCAAGTGTTTGATGAGCCAAACAGTTATGGGGCACCACCTGGTTGGGTAATACCAGAAATACCGCCTGGATACTTCAACAATACAGGCAGATTTCAAGATACACCGGAATCATTAGAAGCACGGACAAGTTCTTCTATGCAGCAAACACCAATATCTGGGAATGCAAGCTTTGCCGCTGCTGGGTTGCAACAAGGCCAACAATATCACCAACAACAAATGTTTTCCTTCCCCAGCACATGCAAAAAGCCAAGGACAAGAAGCCGTGGATGGGTTGCAACAAGGCTTCCACCAGTCGCTCCGCCAACATCAATCATCCGTGCTGCAAAAGCAGTTGCGATGGGAAGATCAGGCCAAAGAGACAGAAATTTTGGCCACTCTAGCAGGTTCAAAAGTACAAGATATCAGCCATATAGACAGGAGCTACCTCACAATGAATCTGAGGGGAGACGGCCGTACAATGAGAGACGGAGATCTTCATCAACGTTGCTCCCTCCAAGAGATGCATTGCTGCATGTGCCAAGGGTGACACCACCCGCGCCCATAAACCAGGGTGAACAACAAACACCGGAGGCAGTGCAGAGCTATACACATGTAAGTATCCATATAGAAAAAAAACATACACGCACAGTCCATACCATGGTGTTGTGACCACCCCATCTAACATTTTCATAACTACGTTTTCGTTTGGTCACTGTTGCGTGCAGCCACCTGACATTGAAGCTTACGTTCTGCCAAGGCTAGAGATGCGGTTTGAAACTTTCGAAGAAACAAAGAACTTCTACAACGTATATGCGAAGCACGTGGGTTTTGCTGTCAGGGAAGGCCCCAAGTTTAAGACCAGAGCCTACCTTTATTGCACGTGCTATAGAGTTTATGAATCCAAGGTGTCTGAAGAAAATAGACAGCATAACAAGACGACAGCCAGAACTAACTACGGGGCTAAAATGAGGCTGAAGAAGGAAAATGATGGAACATTTGTCGTAAAAGAGATAGTCTGGGAACACAACCACAGGCTACAACTCACCGCAGAAATGCTTGTCTTCTTGCACTCCCATAAAAACTTTGACAAAACAATCTTGGAGTACGTCAAGTACCTGTAGTTCAAAGGCATTGAACACACGCAAATCATGAGCATACTGGGCGGTGATGACCCTGGTAGCTACTTCCTCGAAATGAATGCCAAAGACCTGATTAACCTGTAAGTACAAACTTCTTCTCCCCCCATAAACCACCTCCATCTTTTTTCCTCTGTCAGTACAAACATATTACGCAACCCATGACCTGATGCCAGTTCAACATGCAGTTTTGAATGAACTTTTAATATGCAGGAAAGCAAAGAATTGAAGGATGGATGATGTGGACGATGTCCTAAAGACTGTCAACTTCTTTAGGGAGATGAAAGCTATAAACAAGGAATTCTTCCGTGACATGCAGCTCGATGAGTCCGACAGAGTTAAGAACATATTCTGGGCAAACGCAAGCTGCCGAGGGGCATATCAGGACTTTGGGGACTGCGTAACGTTTGACACAACATATAAGACCAACAAGTACCATATGCCACTTGGGGTGTTTGTCGGAACTAACAACCACTTATAGACTACATTCTTTGGTTTCGCCCTGATAAGAGATGAAGATGTAGATTCATTCAAGTGGTTGTTCAAGACATTTTTAAGGTGCATGAGAGGGAAGGCTCCTACATGCATCCTCACAGGTACAACCGCCATAACCGCCCACAACCACCACCCCCCATCCAAAAAAAGGAAAACAACACAGTAAAAATGTTGTGTCAGTTCTATTTGTATATATGCACAACCATCTGCTGACCACTCTTAGTCTATTTTCTCATTACCAGACCAGTACCTGGCAATGGCTTTGGCGATCCCAGATATTTTCAAGAACACAGTACATAAGCTATGCCGCTGGCACATTATGAAGAAGTACAGGGAACACCTCACGTACATGTACTACCTACACGATGACTTTAAGGATGAATTCACATCAATGCTCAATTGGCCCCTCATGCCAACTGAGTTTGAGGATGCCTGGAAAAGACTCATGGATAAGTACAACCTCCACGATGATGCCACAATGGTGGGCATGTGGAACGAGCGTGAGAGATGGATATCAGCCTACTTCAAAGAAATTTTCTGCGCCAAAATGACATCCACACAGCAAAGTGAGAGCATGAACTATGTGCTCAAGAAGAACTTTGTAAATGAGAGACAAAACCTACACCGGTTTGTCAGCCAGGTAAACTCCTGCGTCAAAACCAGGAGGCAGACAGAGAACCAGGAGACAATGGCTAACCGGGTATAGCTCTATCACTTGTCGTAAGACAAAAAAACATGCTTACTAAAGTAAAACTTTATTACAAGTTTTTGGTGCGAGAAAACTAACAATTTGGTCATCATTCTTTCATGTGCAGAAGGAACAAAACATGCTGACCTTCTATGGGTTTGACACCCAGATGGTAAAGCTCTACTCACGAGCTATGTACAGCAAGATCAGAAATAGGCTAAAACTGAGCACACTCTTCACGGCGATAGAGATGGAAGAGCCCACAAAGTACCTCGTGCGCTACAACCACCCACAAAAACTGTCTGTTTGGGCTCAGCACGCGTTCCAGGTGGTTGCAGACACCATGGGAGAAAAATATGTGTGCGAGTGCAGGCTATGGGAACACACAGGTGAGGACTACAAAAAATATGTTACATACTGTACTACTTTTGTTGCAAAGTTTTTGTTCGAATGAAATGACAAAAAACATGCACCTCTTCCAAAAATAATACAGGTCTTTTCTGCGTGCATGTCCTGCGCATGATGTAGGCAAGTAAGGCTGCCAGCGTTCCAGAGAAATACATCCTCATGAGATACACCAAACGCCCGAACATCCAGCCAACATTCAATAGAAATGATTTGAGGACAGTAGCGTCAAACAAGGCATCCTAATACTTCATTGAAAGCTCACTGGTGACACTGAACATGAGGGTGCACAGAAAAAGTTTGAGAAGCCAAGAGCAAATGGCGAGGGCGCGCGTCGTCATGGACAAACTTAAACAAGAATTCGACGCCATGCATTGTGCTGAAAATGGAGGTGTCACGGACAATGAAGCCATTGAGCAAGATATTGCTACAATGTTATCCGAGATGAACTATCTAGGAGCTATTGACCCGTTGACAACGAGGAAGAGGAGCAGCAGCAACCGGAGCTTGCCCATGTGCACACTCAAGAGCACCAACAAGCTCACATGCGAGATCATGAGCTTGATGGTGCTGTAGGCGAACGACATGACAATAGCTCATCCTACCAGCAACAGCAGGAAAGGGTGATTAAACCACCCATATTATCAAACACAAAGGGTAGGAAGAGCAAGACACAAACAGCGAAAGCAGCAGCCAAAAAGCCACCACGCCCCATCAAGCGCGTGGAATTTGGCCCGGACGGCAAACCTCTCGGGATAAGGGCATGCGGATTCTGCAATGTCATGAGCAACCATAACTACCGCACATGCCCACTTTGCACATATGCCACCGTCAACAAGAATAAACAGATTGGAGCCACCCAGGTTTCTACCAATGGAGACAACACACGTAACAGCTACACTTGCCGCAAGTGTGGGGCAACTGACGGACATAATTCCCGCACGTGTAAAGTGGGCAAGGAGGTCAGTGGAGCTGAACAGAAACAGGGAAAGGTACAGAGTTCCAAAAAATCAAATGAAGACGGTGAGGAAGAAGAGTTTGACGAGAATGCCGACCAATCAGACGAACACAATGAAGATGACAGTGTCGGTGATGAGGAAACTGAAACTGACGATGAACCTGCCAAGGCTCAACCAGGAAAGGGCACCGGCAAGGCACAACATTCAGGGCCAGTTAAGAGAAGCTAAAGAATGAACAATACATAGTGGTTATCCTGATGCGTCAACTAAAAAATAAGCTTACATCAGTACTGATAATTCTCAGTCGTCAGTACAAGGGCAGAGTACACATCAGTACTGATATAATTTATGATTTGTGCCCGCTGGAGCAGTGACATTATTATGTAAACCATTTGATAATCCTTTTGAACGCAGTCACAAATACATTTGAAAAAACTTATCTGGATATATCTGACGCAAACACAACTGTCGACCAGTAACTCACCAAAAATATGTCAAGGAAAATTTAAAATCTTGCAGTACATCGGTACTGATAATTCTCAGTCGTCAGTACAAGGGCATAGTACACATCAGTACTGATATAATTTATGATTTGTGCCCGCTGGAGCAGTAACTTTATTATGTAAACCATTTGATAATCCTTTTGAATGCAGTCACAAATACATTTGAAAAAACTTATCTGGATATATCTGACGCAAACGCAACTGTCGACCAGTAACTCACCAAAAATATGTCAAGGAAAATTTAAAATCTTGTAGTACATCAGTACTGATAATTCTCAATCGTCAGTACAAAGGCATAGTAAAACAAACACCCCCGTGAATACCTAAAAAACAAAATGCGAATATAATACATCCTGTACTGATGAAAATCTAATCTATCTGTAAAAAATACTTAGAGATTATCTTGATATAAACAATCCTTTAAAAAAATACAAAAATTGTTTTAAAAAACATTAGCATCACGCATGTTCTCACTGGTATTTTGTAAGTTAAATTACACTTCAATCACCAGTCCAAGTACCACAGTGGAGGAATTGAGACCTCCATCTTCACCGACCCTGACACGTGCAAGTGGGATAAGGAACTGATAAGTATAGCTTGACAAGACTAGTCAGTGCAGCAGTAAAATGCCATCATCACCACCCTAGAGACGTGCAAGTGGGATTTAGCAGGTCATAAGTATAGCTTGACAAGACTAGTCAGTGCAACAGTAAAAACCATTTAATTTGGACGGTTAGTTCTTCCAGGCCACCACCCGCGCCACCCACTGGGCGGTTGCCATGAGAGACTCCAAACGGCAACCCCCACACCACTACACCCACTACACCCACGCCACGGAGGAATCGCCTCCCACACACCCCCGTCGACGAACTACAAAAAACCCCATTCTCTTCCATCTCTGCCTCATTCCCACAAACCACCATTGCTGCTTCCATATCCACTACACACAAACCAAAAACTTCTCTCTCCCAAGCCCACAATCGCTGGAGGAAGGCGATGGCGGAGGAACCGTCCGCCAAGCGTCATCATGCCGAGACATCGGACAAGAGCAGCAACCTCGTCGACATTCACGTCCCCGACGAGAAGCGCGACTACACAACAACCCTCACAGGGGTTGAGATCCACGGCAATGAGACGCTGGAGATCATCTGCACCAGCGTACCATAAAAGGCCGACGAGGTGATCTCCAGGCTCTGGAGGAAGCTTGCTGTCAAGAATCCGAATCGTAGGATCATCGGCGTTGGCATGCACTACACCAATGAAGATGAACCTCGCCAGATGGCAGCAGTCCTGCAGTTGTGCGTCGATGACCTCTGCTTGGTGTACCACACCGCAGCGGCCACAAAATGGTGAGCCATCCTACTCATTTGCCCTATATGTTTTATCTGTTTTATTAGTACTAAACTCCTTATTTATGTAAAATCTGACAAGTTCAACTACTAAATTGCAAGAAGTTCAAATAGATTTTCTTTGTCTTTTCTGCTAAACTTCTTATTTATGAAAAATCTGACAAGTTCAACTAGAAAAGTTCAACTACCAGTGTAGTTTCTAAAGTTCATCCAATAGTGTAGTCTATGTACTCGATGTATTAAAAAGATGTTTCTGAACTTGATGTAGTGAAGTATTTTCTGAATTTGATCTAATGTTATTTTCATAAGAAAATAAACTAAGGACTTGGTGAAGCACTGGTTATCTGTTATCCTATTCAACAAAAGTAAACTAAACTAGTACCAATGCAAAACATACAACATTGACTGAAACTATGTATAATCCAAAAAGAAGAATAACATGATGTACTTAATTTAATTTCAGAACTTTGTTTACTAGTTTTTGAAGTACATTCATCCATTATTTATCCTGCATAAACAACTACTTCATGGATACATTGCTTGTAAAACAACACAAAAATGAATAATTCAAACATCAAAGTAATGCTAATATTCAGAATGTCTCTCACCTTGTAGGCCCAAGCGCCTGAACGACATGTTGCAGCATGAGAAGTTGTTCACATTTGCCGGTTTCAGCATTGAAAGCGACAAAGAGAAGCTGAAGTTGTCTGGTTTGGAGATCAACCCCAACAAGTTCATCGACATTCAGCGCAAGTGGAGAGTTCCATACACCAGAAAAGAGTACGACTCCTTGACTGATGTTGCAGCCAGCGTCATCCACCCATTCTACAAAGGCATGAAGAAGAACATCAACACGCAGGAAGACTACAAACTGTGGGGGACAAGCCCTCTGCCAGACAACCTCATCGAGTAGGCAGGAGTAGATGCGTACGCCACATACAAGTCATAGTTCATAATCGACTACATCACAGATGGTTCGGAGTATGCGAAAGAGCGGGAGGCTGAGAAGTTCTACGACTGCCCCTATTTCCCCTTTATAGGATGAAGATACATCAGAGCCTGCCTTCGTTTCCTTCTGCTTGTGCTTGCCTTTTACCTTGTTGTTTCAAATTAGTAGTTTGCTCTTATGGATTGAACCAATATCATTATGTCGTGGTTGTCATGGTTGTACAAGTTTACTTATGTCATCAAGTACAATGTTTTGCTTATCTCATTATATAAGTTTGGTAGCTTCGTATGTTGTTAATCCATCACATTTCAAATTCAAAAGTAGCTTCTGAATGGAAATCTGTGGCTGCTCTAAAGTACTAGTCATGAAGCAACTAATCACACAACGTTGTTGCATGTCTAGTTTTGATTCAATATTGTATAGAAAACATAACGTTGAAAACAATCAGCACAATTTGAGTTGCTTAACAACGCTTCAAAAGTTGAAGCAAAAATTCTTAGTACTTCATGTAGTGTTCTCATTCATATGTAGCCGCTAGAAAATTAACAAGTACTACAAACATAAAAAGTTAAGAAGCATCAACACACACTTATGCTGGTCACTTGCAGAATAACAATTACAGTACTAGTACACTTGATCGGACAGTACATACTTACTACAATAAAAATTACAAAGAAACATTAGTCCGTAAGCGCTACTATGAATGCACTATCAATACAACTAAGTCTACACGCAAGTACCATAGTTCTAAAAATGACACCAAAAGACCCTTGAGAATAATCACAAAAACAAACAAAAAAAGAAGGCAAAAAACTCAAATGAAAAAGATTACACTCACACAAAACTGACAAGAACTAGAACAAAAAGTATCAGTCCAAGTTACTGCTGGAGTCAAGTACTAGATTCAAACAACAAAAAAGGAAAAAATTGACCGCCCAAGGACAGGCGCAGGCCATGACAATGCTAGATACTTGAACTCGAGCCCGTGGGTGAATCCCTAGTAATCTGCACAAACGCAGGGCCTGCCGTCCAGGGCCCACAGGTGAAGAGAGATAGAGCGAGCGCCGTGTATAAGCGCTCTGGTAAGTGTTTAGAGGAGTTCGAATGGTGAGCCTTGGCTGCGCTTATAAATAGGTGTAGAGCCCCCTCGACTAGCGAGGTGGGACTAAACCTAGAGCGCACGCGCACGCCGTGCTACATAGCCACGCGGACGAGCTATCTGGGCCGGAAAACGGCCCAATAGCCTGCATCGTCAACAAAACACCACACCAATAAGTCCAGTTAAACAAAACCAGAGGGCGGAACAAAGAAATATAAACTACAAGAAAAATGTTTGTCAATTAACCTCTACAAGAAAAAAGGAGAAAATATAATACAAAAACAATGAACCTCTAAAAAGAAGAGAATTTAATAGCCTATTTGTTAAATGTACATAATTTAAAACACCGAATTAAAATATTACTTTCAAGTTCAACTACTAAAATGCAAAAAGTTCAAACATATAATGCTTGTAAATTTTGCTAAATTTCTTAGTTATATAAAATCTGACAAGTTCAACTACTAAGATGCAAAAAGTTCAAACATATAATTCTTGGCAATTATGACAAGTTTAACTACTAAAATGCAAAAAGTTCAAATATATAATGTTTGACAAATATATTTGCAAAAACTTATCTGGATTTATGTAATGCCAACATTACTGCCAGTACTAGCTCAGAAAGTCCATCAGTACAGAATAATAATTACCTCAAGCAAATGCAAATATAATACACATGTACTGATGAAAAACTAATTTAAATGTAAAAATACTTTCAAAGATTATGTTCATACAAACAATCCTTTAAAAAAAGAAAAAATGTTTTAAAAAAGATTAGCATGGAACACACATCCCCCTCTGCTATTTGATAAGTTCAACTACACTGCAATCAGCAGTCCAAGTACCGCAGCAGAGAAGTACAAAACCCCATCATCACCAACCCTGACACGTGCAAGTGGGATAAAATAGCTGATAAGTACAGCTTGACAAGACAGATCAGTGCGACAGTAAAAAATGTTCAAAAACTAAAAATATAAAAGTTCAACTACTAGTTCGTAGACAATAACTATAAAATACGAAACATAAAAATAAAAATAATTTTAAAAAGCAAAGAACTTAATAGCCTATTTGTCAAATGTACATAATTTAAAACACCGAATTAAAATATTACTTTCAAGTTCAACTACTAAGATGCAAAAAGTTCAAAAATATAATGCTTGTCAATTATGACAAGTTCAGCTACTAAAATGCAAAAAGTTCAAATATATAATGTTTGACAAATATATTTGCAGAAAATTATCTGGATTTATGTAACGCCAACATTACTGCAAGTACTAGCTCAGAAAGTCAATCAGTACAGAATAATAATTACCTCAAGCAATTGCAAATATAATACACCTGTACTGATGAAAAACTAATTTATCTATAAAAATACTTCCAAAGATTATGTTCATACAAACAATCCTTTAAAAAACAAAAAATGTTTTAAAAAAGATTAACATGACACACACATCCCCCTCTGGTATTTGATAAGTTCAACTACACTGCAATTACCAGTCCAAGTACCGCAACAGAGAAGTACAAAACTCCATCATCACCAGCCCTGACACGTGCAAGTGGGATAAAACAGTTGATAAGTACAGCTTGACAAGATGGATCAGTGCGACAGTAAAAAATGTTCGAAAAACTAAAAATATAAAAGTTCAACTAGTAGTTCGTAGATAATAACTTTAAAATACGAAACATAAAAATAAAAATAATTTTAGCCCTGCACCAGGGATGATAAAAAACAAAACAATATGATACGAAAACAACGAAACTCTAAAAAGCAGAGAACTTAATAGCCTATTTGTTAAATGTACATAATTTAAAACACCAAATTAAAATATTACTTTGAAGTTCAACTACTAAAATGCAAGAAGTTCAAATAGATTTTCTTTGTCATTTCTGCTCTGCTAAACTCCTTATTTATGTAAAATCTGACAAGTTCAACTACTAAAATACAAGAAGTTCAAATAGATTTTCTTCGTCATTTCTGCTAAACTTCTTATTTATGAAAAATCTATCAACACCTCAATGAACGATTTCGTCGTAAATAATCTCAACCCCCCACCCCTCAGTACAAACATACATATGAGATCAGTTCTTAAATAACAGGAACAGTCAGGCCACTCACACCACTGTGACACAAAAATTCAAAACCGTACGCTGTATGAAATTACAATTCAGTTCACACAGCAGTAAACCATAAGTGCACTAAAAAGAGAATACAAAAACTATAAAAGGTCTAACTTAGGTTCGGAAAGAAGAAAATAAAATAAGTCCCAGTTTTGAGCAACAAGTCCCAGGGCACATAAAAAAATGTTTTGAGATCAACTAGTGTATAAGACTTCAGTAGTAAAACAAGACATAACCTCCACACGGATAAACATAATAAAAAAGCATACGCCACTTAAACAGTGCAAAATGACATCATCACCACCCCTGAGATGTGCAAGTGGGATAACCAGCTGATAATTACAGCTTGACAAGACTAGTCAGTGCAACAGTAAAAACCATTTAACTTGGACGGTTAGTTCTTCCAGGCCACCACCTGCGCGACCCACTGGGCGGTTGCCACAAGGGACTGCAAACGGCGACCCCCACGACCACTCCACCCACGCCCCCGACGAACCGCCTCCCACACACCCCCGTCGACGCACTGCAAAAAACTCCATTCTCTTCCATCTCTCCCTCATTCCCACAAACCACCATTGCTGCTTCCATCTCCACTGCACACAAACCACAAACTTCTCTCTCCCAAGCCCATAGTCGCCGGAGGAAGGCGACGGCGGAGGAACCGTCCGCCAAGCGTCACCATGGCGAGACGTCGAACAAGAGCAGCAACCTCGTCGACATTCACGTCCCCGAAGAGAAGTGCGAGTACACCAGAACGCTCAAAGGGGTTGAGCTCCATGGCAAGGAGACGCTAGAGATCGTCTGCACCAGCGTACCAGACAAGGCCGACGAGGTGATGAGTAGGCTCAGGATGAAGGGCGGCGGCTTGTATCTAAGCTTCATCGGAGTTGATGTGGAGTACACCAACAAAGAAGAACCTCCACAGATGGTGGCAGTCCTGCAGTTGTGCGTCGAGGAACTCTGCTTGGTATACCACATCGCAGCAGCCACAAAATGGTAACCCATACTACTGTTCATTCATCTATTGTACTAGTACTACTCACTAAAAACTTAATTAAACTTGTTTCCCAACTAGATGAACTACTATAGTTTGTGAAGTGGATGCACAAGTACATGTTTCTCAAGTTACAAGCATTTCTGAAACTGTGAAGTGGATTGTTTCACCAGATTATCATCTAAAAAAATGTTTATAGCATTTCTGAACTTGATGCACCAAATTAATTTCGAAACTTGATGTACTAGCATAGATTCTGATCTTGATTCACTAGTATAGTTTATAGAATTGATGTATTAAAAGATCTTTGGTGAAGTGGTATAGGTCCATATCTTAATGCACATGTTTCTCAAATTAATTTCTGAACTTGATATAGAATTAATGCACAAAGATGTATCAATCACTGGTATAGGTCTTTTATTGAACAAAAAAGAAAACTAAACTTGAATCAAGCGACACAAATATCATTGACTCTGGTAGAATGATTCTTGAATTTGGTGAAGCAATGAAGATAGAAAAAAAGAAAAAATAACATGGTGTAGTTGAATTTAATTTCAGGACTTTGTGTACTAGTTTCTGAACTACATTCATCCATGACTTGTAATATATAAGCATCTACCTCATGGATAATCACTTGTAAAACCAAAAAAAGCAGAAGAATTAAATCTTCAAAAAAAGAAGACTAATCTTTAAATGTGTGTCTCCCCGCTTGCAGGCCCAAGCGCCTCAAAGACTTCCTGCAGGAGGAGAAATTGTACACATTTGTCGGTTTCAGCATTGGAGGTGACAAGCAGATGCTGGACAAGTCTAGTTTGGAGATCAACCCCAACAACTTCATCGACATGCAGCGCAAGTGGAAAGATCCAAAGACCGACAAATACTATGACTCCTTGGCCGATGTTGCAGGCGGCGTCATCCACCCATTCTACAACAGCATGAAGAAGAAGATGGACGGGGCAGACCACAAACTGTGGGGGACCAGCCCGCTGCTAGACAAACTCATCACGTACGCAGGAATAGATGCATACGCAATGTATAAGTCATGGAAGACAATCGACAACATCGTGACAGGTTGGGGTATTTCAAAAGAGGAGGGGGCTGACCCCTACTACCACTACAACTTCGCGGGATGAAGATGCATGAAAGTCTACATTCGTGTTGCTCGCGCTTCTGCCTGTCCTTAGTCTTGTTGTTTCAGATTTCTAGTTTGCTTTCGTTATGTTGAACCAGCTACCTTAGGTTATGTGCGCCAGGGTTTGAACAAGTTTGCCTATGTCTATCAAGTACATCGTTTGCTTATGTCATCCAACAAGTTTGCTAGCTTCCTATTTTGTTGATCCATCATTTGAAGTTGAAGTAGGTTGAAGTTGAAACTTGATGGCTGTCATGCAGCACTAGTCATGGAGAAACAAAAATAACACATAAATATTTTGCAAAAAAAAAGAACAGTGGCAGACTAACTAAGGACAAAAGCAAATAGTAGCCTTGGACGCTCAGTACAGCTTAGGCATGTACAGTAGTACTATCACACTAAAAACCCAGTTTTTAGTTTCAGAAGAACACTAAAAAGACTAAGTTTCAGCCGAGGACAACATTCAGTAATAAAAGCATCATGCTAATAGTAGTTATAAATTTACTAAGTACTGCAACAGGAAAAGCAAAGAACCATCAGTACATATTTACTAGTCACTAGCATGCTAGGACTGAAAGTTCTGGTACGCTGGAACACACGGTACATTCATTCTACAAAATATAAAAAGGAACGAGAAGCTTCAGTTCGCATTCCCTAAAACAGTGACACACTAAGAATAACAGTAATAATACAACTGAAATCTCAGTACAACTTAGTCTACACGGCAAGTACTATGATTATACCAAACATTGCCTGGAGAAGAATCAGAGCCTAGAAAAAAAAGGCCAATACTAAATAAAAAATATATCAGTTCGACCAAGGAGAAAAATCACAACAAACACAACATGAAGACGTACTAGTTTCAAAAAACACAAAAATAAATAAATAGTCAAAGTAGTAGCACAATTGAAATCTCAGTACAGCTTAGTTTATTCGATAAGTGCTATGATGATACCAATTAATGCCTTGAGAAAGAAGTAGTTTTGAACTTAATAAGGCTATCTCTTAAATGTAACTAATTTAAACTAGTGCTTTAACTTTTACTATGAAGTTCAACTACTAAAGTTCAACAAGTTCAAACAAAAATCTGGCACCAAATTTTAAAAGCCTTACGCTGAATGAGATTACAAATCAGTACTAACAGAACTATATCATAAGTACAAGAAAACGAGAGTACAAAAACTATAAAGGTCCAACTTAGGTTGGAATCAGATTAAAATAAAATAAATCTCACTTTCTCAGTAACAACTCGTAATACACTTGAAAAAAGGTGTTTTCAGTTCAACTAGTATATAAGTCTTTAGTACAAAAAATAAAACTTAACCAAAACGAATTCCCGATGAAACATGCACAAGTGAAACAGCTATTCAACCACACAATCATCATGAAATTTTTTTTGTTAAACATTGTGCCACACTTAAACACAACACAAAATATACTAGTTATTACATAGTACTCGACAAGACATCAAACACTACAAATAGAGCCTACAATGCTTTCAAGATATATATCACACAACTATCCCATTCACTACGTAAATGATGACCATTTCTCCTATGCACCAGGAGCCAAAGCCTGAACCTCCTTGGGAAGCTCCGTCACCACAAGCTGGCTATTCCGGTTGAACACAACTCTATACAGATCCTCAGCGTTCCAATCAACAATACGTTGCTGCAAAGCAATAAAACAAATTATCAAAAACCATGACACGTAAAAAAAGGATACACAATAAGCCAAAAATAAAAGTGAAAAGCTCAACTAGAACCCACGTCATTATCTCGAATGTTCTCAACGATCTTTTCACCATCATAGGATCCCGCATACTTCAGAGCATAATGGACACATTCATTTGGCCCTTGAAGTGGAACCTTGACAAACGTTGGTTTCTTTGCAAACAGCTCCCAATTGGGCTGCTTGCTCGCATTGTACTGAGCATCACCATACACAACCTTCATTGCTTTGACCAATCTGGAAATCTGTAAAGAAACAAAAGAAACCACACATTTTTAGGTCTCAAAAAAAGCAGAAACAAAGATGCAGAAAAATTAATCCAGTACAGATAATAAACGTCACTCACAATCTTCTCGCAGTCTTTATGATAGGTGTTCCTTGAAGGATGGCGGTTCTTCGGATAAGCTAAAGAGTCAAGAATATCAACGCTACTTCGGTACCTATTCATGACATATAAGGAATAGTGGTTCACTTTCTTATCCTTTGCTAAAATCATAGGCTTGAATAGAGGCATCATGATCTAAAAAAATGACCAAAAAAGAGATGTTAAATATTCAAAATAAAAACCAGCATCACAACAAACAAATAAAACCAAAATCAGCTAGTAGATCTCACAAGGTCGGCACTGAGCAAGTCTTCCTTATCTTTAACATAGCTTTAGAAATCTCTCGCTGCACTCTCCACATTAAACTCTTTATTTCAATCATCGTAAAACAAACAGTCAACCACAACCTGCAAAAAAGCCAAAAAAGAAATATATACAGGAGGACAGGATCAACAAGCGAAGTATTATTAAAACTCGTAAAACAATAGGCAGTCTTGTTTAACAGAAACAAACAATCTGATTTATTACCGTGATGAAATATGGACTCAACAATACCCTTTTTCCAGATGCGAAATCAGCATTTCTCTCGGGATCTTGCTTCCAATCATCAATGAGGAAGTCCATTACATCACCCTCCATCATTTGCCCAGGTGCAAAAACTTCCTAGATGTGTTTCCCAGTGAAGCTAGTTACGCTATCATCAGGCTGGGGTATCATTGAGAATGTATTCCTGCAGCACACACAAGAACAAAAAGAAGGGGAAGCAAGATAAGGCATTCATAGCAGTTCAAGTTGTATAAAAAAGAACAGTTTAGGTAATATTTATATAGCAGTTACAAAAACAACAGAAGAAAAAGCAGAGGAAAAAATAATGAGAGATACTCACTCGGCATACTTCTCACGCCATTCATCACTAAGCAACAGATTCTACAACTTGAGAGCCTTGTCCAGGTGAGGGAATTTATGAGGGTGAAGCTGCTACACAGAGGAGCAAAACTTTATAGGAGCTCTGGGTGCACGCTTCGTGCTTACAACATTGCCAGAATCCAAAGAAGGATCCTTCCTAGCACCACCAGCTCTACGAGCCACTATTCCAGCAAGGGGAGATAAACCTTTGGCTGCAGCGCTCCTCGCGACTCTTCCCACGCCAGCAATCTTGTCAAACACATCATCATCGCTGTCTATCAATTCCACAATGTGATTCTTGGGTGTAGTGGGGCACTCTGCACAAGCAGCCGTAGAACCTTTCAGAGCTCCCAGCCGCCCCTTCATAACACTAGATCTTGTCTTTTCAGGAGAACGCCCCTAGCTAAGATCAATAGCTACGCGCTTGAGCTTCGAGAACTGGCTGCCAAAGAATCTGTAGTCATGCTCACCAAGATCCAGCCACTCACCTGCAAAAAAAAGAAGAAAAAACCGCACAAGGGTAAGTTCAAATACATAATTCATGACAGTACTAACATAAAAGTACAAGCTGCAAAAAATTACAAAAGGCCATGCACACATACAGGGTTCGATGCCAAACAAACCCCGGAAGTCAACATCAAACACATCGCGAGTTGCGCAGGTATACAGCAAAGTCTTCCTAACGTCAAGAATGTCTTCATGGCTGTAATCCACCATTTCAATTACACCATCCTCCCGGCAATGATAGGTCTTGCAATTTTGTAGCATAAAGAACCCACAATCATGCCTGTAAACAAAAGAAAAAACAAAATGGTACATCCCAAATACAAAAATACAGGAACAACATTCTCCGAGCAACAAAAACAACTAACAAAAATCATTAAAAACGGATACTCATGTGTTTTCTTGCTGCGGCACCCGCACAAACTCGCAAGAGAAACCATCAATATGCACCGGCGAGAACGGTTTGCCCCTGTCTACACTAGACTCCCTCCAAAGCTTCTTTATATTATCTGTCATATTCCTTAAGAATCTAACTGCATCACCCCAGGTTTCGTCACGGAATGAATCAAGACACTCGAAACGACGGAACCTCAAATTCAGAACAATCAAGCACCAATGCCCAGATTCTTCGCTAGGCTTCATGGTAGCCACAAATGATGGCGGATCAAAAGTAGGGAAAAGAAGCTGAAAAAAGTCGCAGAGAGAAAAATGAATTCAACAAATCATAATGAAACAAAAAATTCAGCCTCCAAACAATAAAATAAAAGAGAAAATTGAAATTCAGAAGTACAAACAAAAATCAGAAAATCATAAGAGTTTATATCCACCACCCAAAATTGAGGAACAAACATATTAGTTCAATTTCCTTGCGACAATAAGTTCAGCTTTAAAAAAAGAAGCACACATCATTCATAAGTATAGGTGTAAAAGCAAGCTAATCAAGTTCTAGTTCATGAGTACAAAAAGTCCAAGTTCACCTACTTCGTCAAAACCATCAGCACCTGATCTCGTGAACCAATTTAGCACATTGGAATCAATATTTCCATCATGGATCTTGGTCTATTGTACAAAAGGAACAACAGTTGGAAAATTGGCATAACAAGTTATCATCATATCTACAAAAAGAAAAATACTGACTGTCGCCCATCTAGGAACTAGCAACTTGTTAGTGTCTCGGTACTTCTGATGTACAGAATATAAAACAACGTCAGCACTGTCTGAGTTGAGCATGCCAGTGGGGACAAACGCTTTAGCAATAGAACCAACACTGGCATCACATTCTTTATTTTGAAACATCGGCTTGTGACTAGAAAAACACAAAAGATTACATGAATAAAAACTACTGCAACAATAACAACAATCATATGAGAGAAAGAAAAAGAGACAAAAATGGTACGAGCAAAATCCCAAACTAACCATTTCGTACAGTTCGTGCGCAACCGCGTAACTGCGAAGAAAAACGTATCAACCTTAACAACATTACCACTTTCTGCTTGCAGAAAAACAAGAAAAATAATAAGTTCAACCACTACAAGTGAACATGTCCAAAATCCCAAAATTGAGAAGTACGCCTCATTTACAAGTTCTTACCTGGACTATCAGCGTTTGACGACGACGGTAGTTCCTGTGATGAGACCAATATGCCTCCAGTTTTAGGGTTTGACGATGGGACATCTTGAGAGGATACCAATATTGTTGCGCTTTCAGGGTCTGTAGAAAGAAAATCTTGGGACGACAAGAGCGCCTCCTACGTCAAGGGGTCAGAAGAAATTGACAGAAGTAAATCATCAACTTCAGATGGCACCTCCTCCACGCTAGAAGCATCTTGCAATGCATCACAAAGACCTCCAGGCGGGAAATTCTCCGGCAGCAAATCTTCACAATCAGAAACATTTTCATTCCCAGCAATACCAACACCAGGCGATTTGGCATCAAGTATACTGGCAGCACCAGCATCCTCA
Organism: Triticum aestivum; assembly: GCF_018294505.1. Lineage (NCBI taxonomy): Eukaryota > Viridiplantae > Streptophyta > Magnoliopsida > Poales > Poaceae > Triticum > Triticum aestivum. The sequence goes on from NC_057804.1 coordinate 460,677,430, forward strand.
TCAGCAACTTTGGTACCAACATTCCGCCCACTACTCAATGGAACACCACGAGCATCATCTCCACCACTAAGGACAACCTCACGCTCAACATCAATAATCTGCCGGAAATAAAAATTCAGAAAAAGTGAATAATATGAGCAAAACTAACAACAAAAAATAAGCTACCAAGAGGTGCACATAAAAACCAACCTTAGAAGCATTCACAACAACATCATCAATCTTGCTGCTGCTAACATTCAAAGCAACATCACGAACAGGCAAACAAGGCTCGTCGCCAACAAGAGGACCCTGATTCAAATGTAATGAGGCAAAAAAAACAATGCTATTATTAGCAACAATAAACACAAGGAATTAAACCACAGTAACAAAAAAGGTAGGTATCATTTGCAAACTCTTAACGGTGTGGGATAGAAAAATGAACAAGGAAGACACATTGGTGCGCATGAAAATTCAAGAAAATATGAATAAACACAATAAAAATAAAAATAACCTTGCACTTATCAGTAGATGGATCATTAACTCCATGGTCAACAGCAGCCTCAACATTATGAATGGTCTCCTGAATGAAAAGAAAAATTAATAAACAGATGGAGATCAGGAAGTTCAACTACAATACTGACAGCAGAACAACATAGTAAAAACATACAAACACTAAGGACTGACTCACATCACCAACAGGGTGCTCCAAACCATCATCATTCATTTCGTGATCAGAAACATTAGCCTCAGTACCATCACCAACCCTGCTATCGGTGTCAGCAGCCGCATCATTTTCAATCTGCATGAAAGAATTTTTTTAATAAATAGATGAAGATGATGAAGTTCAACTAAAATACCGACAGCAGAACAACGTAATAAAAATTGCAAACAATGAGGACTGACTCACATCAACGACAGGACGCTCCAAGCCAACATCATTCGTTTCGTGATCAGAAACATTAGCCTCAGTATCATCACCAGCCCTGCTATCGGTGGCAGCAGCCTCATCCTGCTCAATCTGCTTGATAACAACATTTGCACTTTCTTCATATGGCTTGCATCGAGAGTCTTGCATAGTTTTGAAATGCTTCATGTTGTTCAACAGACGAACCGAGCTCTGAACTAGATCAGCGGCACCGTCACGCATATCACCAATTAAATTCTCTCCATCTCAATGTAGTCAACAACTTCCTCAGCATTAAATTGATGACCTTCAGGAAGGATACCGTTGATACAGCTCAGACGCTCAACTGTCGTTGGGACCTTTTGTAGCTCATAACACACATTACTTAAAATATGCTCAGCGCGCTCCAACGCAGAAACAGCAACATCAATACCAAAACCCTGCCTCTGTGAAGTACTAGCATTACTAGGGCCAGGGGGACATAACTAGCACCCTCACCACCACGGCCATCTCTCAACTCATCGTGCTGAGATGAAAACTTCGGAACCTCAGACGACGGCATCTCAAGGACTGTCCGTTTATACACTCGAAAAAAACAACCTCCTCTTGAGTTTTCCACTACAAACCAGGGGGAAAATAATTAATCAATCAATGCAACACATGGGGAAAAATAAAACATGATATTAACAGATTTAAAATCAACACCACTATCAACCTTTAACTGTCATTGCCAATTTGTTAGTATTTACCAACAGGCCAGTTGAACAAAGTTATTCAGTTCAACCACACATGAAACAACGGTACTAAAAAACCGTACCTAAACCTCACAAAGCTTAAGAAATGACAAAATCTAAACAGATAACTCTGCAGTACACATGTCCACTACAGCAAAAAAATAGCTATACCTAAAATAAAAAAAGTACTGCAAGACACAAAAGAAATAAAACTCACCGGAAGCTTCCCAAACACCCAAGTCTTTGGATGTGCATTGCCTTTTTTATCAAATCTGCATCAACCAGATCAGAAAGCTTGATAGGATCCATGAAACATATGCGGGGGACTCGCATGTCAGGCTCCACAGTCTTGCCACAGATAAGGCAGTCAAGGTATATTAGTACATGCCCTATAGCATAGCCTGTGATTGCCTTCCCCATGGTATCACCATCTTGGTACTTGGCAACAGCCCTTCTAAGCTCATCAACCATCAGCTGGCAATGATCCATTTTAGCCATGTCCTCGAAGACGAGACCCTCAAACATTGCTGCCTCTCTGGAAACACGCGGGGCAGAACCAGGCAACACAACCTTCATAAACACAATAATGAAGAATACTTTCAGAGCAAGGTCATCTTTGCTAGGATCCTTGACAAGCACCTTGAGCTTATTCCTCAAATCCTTTGTCTTGATATCTTTGTTCCTGCTAATGTCAAGCTCCGATCTTAACTTCATCAGAGCATTGTCATATCCGTCCTCTGACGGCCTTTGGCACAGAACGACCACCACGAGGGAAACCAAATAATTGTTGTATACCATCGCTAGCGATGCGAAGCTTCTTATTAGCCTCACCCATGTCAAGAGTCATTGTATCAGGATCTATCCTCAGGTACAAAACTCCCATCAGAGAGCGGGAAATGTTAGACTTCACCCTCCACTTGAAGATAGAATCAAAACCAGATGCATGAACCCTAGCCACATGCCGACTCGCGAGCAATTGAGCACAAGCTTAAGCCTCTCCCAACGAACATCACACAGTTAAGTTCAATTTCTGTTCATCACCTTCATCCAAGGCAACTTTTCCGGCATTGCCTCCACCGGCTTGACCAGACTCATAACGCTAACAGGATGTAAATGAAAATAAAGAAGCCACACCTTAAATAAATGAATAAAGAAACAAAACAAGCATATGAAGGCAAGTAAAAAAACAAAAGATTGCATAAGTTCAACTATTAAAACAACATCAGTACCACCCTCAATTGATGCTAACAATGACTAGCCTCACATGGCCAACATACCAGCCCAAACATAATTAAATCATTGCAAGTGCAACTAGTAAGTCACATGCGGTACGAAACACATACCACTGCAAATTCATCTCCAGAATCAACTTCAATATCATCTTCTTCAGATACATCATCTTCAGCTTCAACACGAGCACACTTCTTCACACCTTTTTTTCACCTTTGCAGGATGAACTTTACGCTTCTTGTTTTCTTTCAACAAAGACTGCTCTTGAACTTTATGCTTCTTCTTTGCCAAACCTCGTGGACTCTGACGAACAGGGGAGCCACCAAGTGTGCTTGGACCAATTTTCACAACAACACTATCTCCATCAGCTTTGCTATTACCAGGTTGGGAACCAGCTTTCACACGTGGGCCACGCCTCTGTGTGCAATCAGGATTTTGATCTGACATCTTCCTCTTCAAAACAACTTTCTCCTCCTTAACTACATCATGAGCAAACACTTTCGTCAACCGAGTTTCCATCAAGTTTCTCTTCACAAGCATGTCACTTCCATGAGATCCGGCATCAACAGTTGAAAAGGCCGCATCACCACCTTCATCGCCTACACATTTAGGAGCTTGAGCAACATCCTCATCACTTCGTTGCACACAGGCAGCCTTTTGACGCCGTTCCAACTCCTTTCTCTTTTGGAAATCACACTTCTTCTTACTTATCCTTTCATCCTGGAGCTATAACTGCATAGGAACATCCTCAGTCTGAGTGACAGGCTCAGTGCCATAAACACTTTGTGACTGAGTAAGAGACAACTGCAAGCTGCCATCACCACCATCAACGTTAAGAGAATACTTCCATCATTAATATCTCTAACAACAACAGCAATTTCCTCATGAACACCAGGGCTGTCATTAACTGCACAAATCAATACCATAAGCACGAACATATAAAATTAAAACACAATTAACATTGCAGAGACAAGATAAATAAAGCGCATAGCATCAGACAAAAAACAAAAGTAACAACTGATGTAACTAAGCATATATATATGTACTCAAGGCTTATAAAAAAGAGTAAATATAAGGGAAACACCAGCAACATTCGCAAGTTCTTCTAGAGGATTGGGTGTCTCAAAAATAACATTCACAAGATCTTGAAAGCGTTCTGATTTGTCAGAATCAGGAGGCACTGGCACTCCAACATTTGCAACAACATCATAATTAGCAAAAAAGTACATGAACAAGGAATCAGTTCAACTATGTGAACACTACAAGTGCACCCAATAAAACAATATGAACCCACCACTGGCATAACAAACTTCAGAAAAGACAACTCTTTCAACATCATACTAGTTCTTCACTGACTACTACAACCTATTCAAACGCCAGGACAACAGTTCAAATTACACATGGTGATAAGTACTACAACCTGTCTGCACATCGCATCAACTACCAAAACCATACAAAACACACATTCCAGGGCAAAATTAACAACTATCAAAATACATACAACTAATAAAGTAGATACAGCAACACATGTACAACCTAAAAACCAGATCTGCTAAAACATCATCCAAAATACAGGGAAAATCACCTGCATTCAACTTGTCCGGACTGGATGATGTACCCATTGAGATCTACAGTCCTAAAATCTGGGCAGTTACAAAAGATAATACCAAAAATTAGGGCTATGAACAATTTCAAAAACGAAGCACGCCATACAAAGCAAAACTCTTACCAGCAAACACAAAATCCGACACGCAATCCACTATCTCTGCCGCCAACCGCTCGTTCAACAGCAAAGGAACCCTAGTGAGTGCAGCCTGAGACAGCAAGAGAGCAATAGATTAGAAATAGAGAGATAATCTATACATAAGAGGACACAATAAAGTCGATGCCAGGAGCAAAAGGAATAAAACAGAGCACCCGGACCTCTACCCCTGGGGTTGAACCCGTCGGCCGACGCTCCCGCGGCGAAATAGGAGTAGCAACTTCCCCTGTGAGAAGAGAAGAAGAGGGGAACGAAGAAGGAATCGATTAGGGGACGGGAGCGGAGCGGAACGGGGAAGAAAGGAGGTTAAAAGGTGAGTGGGAGAAAACGGATGGCTAAAGCCCACAACTGTGGCGGAGCCCACTATCTCTGGGCAGTTACAAAAGATAATACCAAAAATCAAAAGATAATACCAAAAATCATATACAATAAAAAAATTAATTTAGAGGGAGAAAACAAACTGCTAAAGTACAAATAATAACTCACAACAGTACAATAAAAATTATCAAAAAAGTACAAATGAAAAAATAATTCATAACGGTGCTGGTTTTCCCCCTAAAAATAAAGATAAGATAATGGGGGCAAGTCATGTTATGGACTCGCCTCCGCATACGACGCCGCGGCACGCCGCATCGTCGCCTGCTATGGCTCGTTCCTGGCCCGGCCTCGCCGGGATGGGGGAGGGGGGGTCCCGACCCCCCTCCCCCCCGGCTCGGCCTCGCGCTAACGCGGCAGTGCGCTCGTTTGACAGGCACAGTGCGGTTATTCTGTCCCCCCCACACGCACCCACACAAACCCCTAAGATAGGTAATGGGGCAAGTCCATAAAAGGAAGATGTGTTAGTACCACTATGCCCCTCGGTACGGTGCGATGCGGGGGCAAG
>NC_057804.1:460687040-460696150 GCF_018294505.1 Triticum aestivum
GGAAGATGTGTCACTACAACTATGCCCCTCGGTACGGTGCAGTGCGGGGCAAGTCATTGTACGGGCTCGCCTCCGCATGCGACGCCGCGGCACGCTGCATCGTCGCATGCTACGGCTCGTTCCTGGCTCGGCCTCACCGGGATGGGGGAGGGGGTCTCGACCCCCCTGGCTCGGCCTCGCGCTAACGCGGCAATGCGCTCGTTTGACAGGTGCAGTGCGGTTATTCTGTCCCCCCCACATGCACCCACACACACCCCTAAGATAGATAAAGGGGCAAGTCATGTAACGGACTCGCCTCCACATGCGATGCCGCGGCACACCGCGTCATCGCCTACTACGGCTCGTTCGTAGAAAAAAACTGACAAGAACTAGAACAAAAAGAGTTATCAGTCCAAGTCACTAGTGGAGTCAAGTACTAGATTCAAATAAACAAAAAAAAGGAAAAAACTGACCGCTCGAGGACAAAAAAGTACCAATCCAAGTTAGTGGTGGAATCAAGTACTAGATTCAAACAACAAAAAAGAAAAAAATTGACCATCCAAGGACAGGCGTACGCCCTGACAATGCTAGATACTTGAACTCGAGCCCGTGGGTGAATCCCTAGTAATCCGCACAAACACAGTTCCTGCCGTCCAGGGCCCACGGGTCAAGTGAGAGACAGCGAGCGCCATGTATAAGCGCTCTCGTAAGTGTTCAGAGGAGTTCAACTGGTGAGCCTCGGCTACGTTTATAAACAGGTGTAGAGCCCCCTCGACTAGCGAGGTGGGACTAAACCCATAGCGCACGCGCACGCCGTGCTGCACAGCCGCGCGGACGAGTTATCCGGGCCGAAAACAACGACTGAGGCCAATGGCCCAACACATTACTTCGCCCAATTACAAAAATCCAGCAGATCACACACGACAAAAAAAATGCAGATAATTTTTAAAAAACCTCACAAGAAAATCAGTTAATAAACAAAAATATTGTAAAAAGTTCAAACACATCTTAAATGGTAAGAAGTAAAAAAATATATATATATAAGTTTTTTTTGGAAAATTAAACATAGAAGATTGTAAATAGAAATTTCAGAAACGAATTTATAAAAAGTTCAATTACTAGAATTCATAAGGTTCAAGTGCAAAATAATAGTACTGTGCAGCAAAGATTAAAAAAATTTAATTTCAAAAAAGAAAAAATGTGCTCCAAAATTCATGTAAAAAAGTAAGAAAAAATGTTATACAACAAACAAATTTGATTTTAATTGACAACCTAAACATAGTTCAGTACTATCATTAAAACAATGTAAGTTCAGCAAACTCAATACCCAAAAAGGAATTCTAAAAACAACATCACCGTATATCACCATCTCCGAGTTATGAACATAAAAATATACCAGTCAAAACAAAGGATACCCATCTGTTCAACTATAGAAAATGTTCCAGTACTAATATAAATAAAACAGTTGTACCTGAGCAAAACAATAGGAAAAGCATTACATAACTTGTTCCAAACAATACAATTCAACCATCTCACATGCAAATGTTTTAAAAGAAAAATACTGCAACATAATCAACCACGCACAAATCTCACAACCGACGTCATTTGTCACATTTAAACCTACATCACATAAATTCTGAATGTCAGAGAGTCATCTTCTCTGGAGAACATAACCATAACCAAGTCACAATCCTCAAATCCAGACTCTGCCACAAACTCCTTCCACCCAGTAGTTAGGTTGATGCAACCATCAAAGTCGATGTGGTAGGCAACATCCATCAACTGATACCCATTTTTGTCTGAAGTCTCCATCTTCAGAACACCAGAACTAGGAGCAACAATCCTGATCCTACGTGACATTTTCTGCAAATGAGCATGGAAGTACAAAACAAATTGAACACCTGACATAACTGAATTTTTACACATATATAGAAACGATTTTCATAACAAACTAAAGTGGAAAAAATCTGAACCAAAACAATAACACAAAACTAACTAGACATGTGAACTGACTAAGCTGAAGAAATATACAGATCAATACACCTACAGTAAAAAAATCTGACAAAAAACAGATCAAGGATTATACAAAAATGGATAAAATACTGTTAAGTAATGAACAAATACACACAAAAATCCATACTATTAAATTCTGACAAAACCAAATAAAAACAATATAGACAAACTATTCATAAGACTAAACTGCAGATTCAATCCATGGGATTCAAATAGAGACCAACAAAAAAGTAGAAAACAAAATGAATGGAAACACATACCCATGATTCCTTCAAGTCACCAACCGTCAGGCGACAAACATAGGGTGTACGAAAACCATGGTTGCTGTACAGCAGACAAGAAAGTTGCCCACGGCGTTGACTTTGGGTGAGCGCCAAACCAGATTCGTACACATAGCCGTCAGCTATGCGCGCCATCTTTGCCAGGCATCCGCATGAACAATCCTCCATGGAACACACAGGAACAGGGAAAAAAGCAATGAAGAGAAGAGGGAGGAACCTAGATCTGATTCTGGAAGAAGGAAGAAAAAGGAGGGGGGAGACTTGGCCACACACCACACATAGATGGATAGAGTTTATAGACAGGGAGACTCGCAGATTATAAAAATAATAAATAGGTAGGTGGGCAGCCAGTTGGTAGGAAATAGTTATAACACAAGCCATGCAACATTGGACCGCAAATCAGTTCAACTTCAGATAAACAAGCAGTTCAAAAGTGCACATGTCAAACATATGCAGACAAAACAACATTCAGAGACAAAACAGTTGAAATCATTTAGTCATTCAAACATCTGCTCCCTCACAAGAAAAATCTTAAAAACATAATATTCACTAATTCAGCCATAACGATCAAAGAAACGACGCCATTTGGCCCTGGTGGATGGATGTGGAGCCGTGGCTCCTCTCTCCCTAGCCCAACTAATTATCTGAATATGGTTCCTTCCCCTGCCCTCTAGGAAAAGAAGCTCCAATTCATTGGAGTTGCAAGTATCCATCACCTCGCGTGCAAGGCATCTCTTGAACTCTGCCTCTAGTTCCTCCTCAGCAGCATGTCGCGCCATCTACCTGCGCCTGCGCCTCCTCCTCCTCTGCTCCCTACTGCAGCCCTCACATCCATGGCGTCTCCCTCCTCCTCTGTAACCTCTCCCAGCTCAGGATCCATCTCGCTTTTCTTTGGTTGCAACTCGTAGAATGAAAGTGACAGAGGGCTCGGGCTTTATAATCAAAGTGGAGAGCTATCGGTACGAAGCCAGTCTTGATGTCAATGCACAGTAATACAACTTTCACACGCAGCAGTCCAACTACACATAAGGCAGCAATTCAAACAACACTGAAAAAGATGCAACTTAATTACACAGTTTGACCAGTTACAAGAAATAGCAGGATACAGTCAGCCGCCATACACCACCTCCGCCAACGACAAAATAACATTGGAATCCGGGGTAGAAACAACTCAAATAAGCAAAATTGAGAACGCAAATCTTTTCATACAATCCTCATATCTCTCCCTGCAACAAGAATTCGAAAGTAAAACAACAGAAAAAGAAGAACAGATTTCCATGGCGGGAGTGGAAAACGACCAAGAACACCAAAATTTGTAATCATAAATTATAGATGAAATTAAACTCCAAAAACTCTAACATACCGATAATTCTCACATAAAAAAACACGACGTAAATTGAGGCCCACGAACAGCACAGTAAACACCAATGCCTAAAACACATCCGCCGCCAAAATGCCCATGTCGTCACCTCCGGTGACTACAGATCGCAAAACACATCCAGCTGAGCGCGCGCACACGCGGAACCCCTTACATGTCTCCTCTAGCAACGAATGGCCCGCAGCATCATGTCGGAGAACGGCCGGAAGCTCCACGTTGCATCCCTATTTCCGTCCGTTGTGCACGCAGGAAGGGTAACAAAATAATATTCTGTTACGCGTAACAAAATAGCCCAGATGTATATATATATATATATATATATATATATATATCAATTAGCCTTCAAGTGCGTACTTGTTAGTTAAACCTATGTATAAATTGTGACACTAAATACGACTAGTAAGTAGTACAGTAGCAGTACCAGTATACGTCGATCAAATTATTCATCATGTCCAGTTTCAAAAAAAAATTATTCATCATGTCCACACATTGAATTGACGTGACAACACACTGCACGTGAGGTGACACAACAATCCCGACGGCGTGTTCGGGTATTCTGGACTTCAGATTTGGAGTACCACTTATCTGTCGAAATCTTTCATCATTCACTTAAAATAGTCGATTGATCATACATTGAGTACCATATAACTGGAATTACCGATGCAAGTCGAAAAAGGATTGGTCGGTGCTGTTGGCTGGTGTCAAGTTTGATCCCACGGATCAGGAGCTGATCAAGCACCTCGAGGCCAAAGTGAGTGCTGAAAGCGCGAGATCTCACCCTCTCATCGATTTGTTCATACCAACCATCGACAGCGAGCACGCCATATGCTACACCCAACCTGAGAAACTTCCAGGTAAGACACCGATCGACCGTCTACTTGCACAAACATATTCCTTTGTTTATAGCTCTATTTTTCTTTTTAGACGCATACCTGGTGAAGCAGTTACAATTTGACAGTTAATAAAAAGTGAAACAAGTGACTGCAACATGCCGAAGATGTTATGAAAATGCCAACTACGTACTCTAAAACATGTATTCGACAATGCTGCAGGTATCACACAGAGTGGCCTAAGGAAGCATATCTTCCAGCGCAATTCCAGGGTGTTCAAAAGGGGCACGTTGATGCGTCACAAGATACAGTTGGAGTGCGGCATGCACGCGATGTGGCACAAGACCGGCAATTCCTTGCCAGTGATGGTCAACGACCGGCAGACGGGCAACACAAAGGTTCTGGTGCTGCACACCAACAAGAACTTCGACCGACAAAGGACCAACTAGGTGATGCGCCAGTACCACCTCGGGGACCTGGAGCAAGAGAAGGAGCGGGAGCTGGTCCTCTGCAAGATTTTGTACCAGACGAACACTAGGGCCAGGAGTAAAAAGATTATAAGTTAGTTTGGTATTGGTAGTTGTACTACCTTGTCGTCCGCAAGTAAGGATTGTTGTTAACGATCTTTTCATATGAACTTGCATTGGCTTCCAACCATCATGCTGAGGGTCGACGTGGATATAAAGTTGAATCATTTGTTTCGAAACGAATTTTTAGGCACCTGATTTTTATTTGATGGGTAGCATAAGCACCTGCCGTTTGAATTCCCAGTTCCCCAATTATTTCGAAACAAGTGCATGCACTTATTATCACGATGAAAAAACAATATCCCTGCTGCATCCCAGTTATCAGTCTGTACTTGCAGAATTCTCTCGTTTATTAAGCACGTATATTGTTTTTTTCAGTTTTTTTGAGACAGTATATTGTTTTTCAGGTCGAGCAAGTTTCAACTGGGCTGTAGACTTCCCAGGCTTGGTTTTCTTTTTAACAGGCCCAACCCATGACGACAACAGGGCACAAAGATCTAGCAGGTATCTACTGGCCTCTGGCCCGCCAGCGTTAGTTATATTTTGTTTTTGTAAGCAAACTAAGGTTGAACTTTTTGACCGTGGTCCTGGGCAGAAAATGGGCTATAATATATTACTTAAGAATTAGCAAATGGGCTGCAAATTATAAAAAAATAACAAATTGGCTTTATGTTGTCTGCCACAGATTTGGAGGCTAACTTGTGGGCCTACTAAGTTCATGCGTACACAAGGTTTCTCAAAAAAGAAACTTAGTCAACAATCGACTCTACCAGCGTTAGACCGTTAGATGTCAATCTAACGGCAATCATGCTTCTTCAGTCTCTCATCTTCCTGCCCCAGCAGCCCAAACCAGCGCCGCCGGAACCGCCTGCTCCCGCCTCTCGTGGCCGGCTGTACTGCCGGGCAGGCCTCACGGCCCCATCATACTCGCATCCCTGGCCTGTCTATCCCTCTACTCACCCACACCTCCTGTTATTTTCCGATGACGGTAGCCGAACTAGTCAACCCTCATATTCTCCACGGCGTGGGCAACCACTACCGTGTCTTCCCCGACTCCGTGTCGTTCTCTTCCTAGGCCTCGCCGTCGTCCACCGCCCTGGTGCTCTCGGCGCGGCGTGGTCAACTTAGTCAACGAATGACATCCATCGGAAGTGGACTGTACGTGGAGAGGCTGACAGCTGGGTCCACTGCCGCACACAAGGAACTGCCTCCTTATTATGCGCAAAATAACGATTCCTCCACCTGACATCTGGGACCCGCTGGAAGGGCCTCTGTATTTCGCGAAAAAAAGTTCCCGCCGCTGACAGGTCGGACCCACCAACTATATCTTTGCACACAAGGAAGTGCCTTCTTATTGCGCACGAAAAAAATCAATACCCCCTGCCAGCTGGGACCCACCATAGTAGGAGGCTGACTTGTGGGCCTACTAAGTTGACGGGGACGGAGGGCTTTGTCAACTTAGTCAATATATGAATGATTCTAGCTCCAGTGACAGTACGATGTCCATCCAACAGCTGTAGTGCTTCTTCAACCTCTGGTCTTCTTGCTCCAGCCGCCCAAAGCAGTGCCGGTCGTGGCGCATGCTCCTGCCTCCCGTGGCCGGCTGTGCTGCCGCGGAGGCCTCACCGCCCCCATACTAATCCCACCGCTGGCCAGGCGATCCCTCCACTCACCCACTCCCCCTGTTATTCTGCGGCGACGACAGCCTCACAACGCAGCCGAACCAGTGAACCCTCATACTCCTCTATGTGTGGGCATCCACTGCCGCGTCTTCCCCGGATCCGCGTCATACCCTTCCTAGGCCTCACCATCGTCCACCGCCGTGGTGCTCTCGGAGCGGCGTGGTCAATGAGGTCAATGACCAACTTCCATCGGAAGAGTACTATACGTGGAGAGGCTGACAACTGGGTCCACGGCCCCAGCTGGGTCCATGACCACAGCCCAGTTTTTTTGTGATTTTCCAAGTAAGCCGCTTTGTCAGGCCTGTTGGGCTGTAAATCTTTCAAGACAAGGAGAGTTTCATTCGGCTGGCCGAGAAAATGGCCTATCAATAATGAGAAATGGGTTGTACATTTTTAGAACACATCAAACCGGCAATTAGTTTCAAATTTATTTTTTTCATTTCGAGATTTTAAATTGCATTGATTTTTATGCATGGACAATTTGTTGGATTTTATATTGATATACATTTATTTTAAAATCAGTTTGAATGTGACTCCAAATTTTGGGATTAAAAACAGTTCGGACCGCACCGAAATATGCAAAATTTCGTATAATTTTTTAACCGTGGACACAATATGGGCTATAATGCTAACAAAAAGAATATGGGCTCCAAAATAAACCTTAAGAATTAGCAAATGGGCTGTAAATTATTAGAAATAATGGCAGATAGGTTGTATGCTGTTTTCCACAGATTTGAGGCTTTCCTAAAAAAAGGTTGACGCACAAGCAGTGACTATTAGATTTCCATCCAACGGTCGTCGTGCTTCTTCAATCTCTGCTCTTCCTGCTCCAGCCGCTCAAACAAGCACCGACGGGACTGCCTGCTCCCTCCTCCCCGCGGTCGGTTGTGCTGCCGCGCAGGCCTTACCGCCCCACCATACTCCCATCGCTGGCCTAGCCATCCCTCTACTGACCCACACTTGCTGCTATTCTCCGGCGATGGCAGACAAACCAGTAAACCCTCGTACAGTCGTACTCCCCTTCCCATGGGAAACAACTGCCGAGTCTTCCCTGCCTCCGTCTCGTTCCTTTCCTAGGCCTCGCAGTCGTCCACCGCCTTGGTGCTCTCGCCGTGGCCTGGTCAACATGGTCAACGACCGACATGCATCTGAAGTGGACTGTACGTGGAGAGGCTGACAGCTAGGTCCATGGCCGCAGCAAGGAAGTGCCTCCTTATCACGCGCAAAAATAATTGTTCCTCCACCTGACAGCGGGGACCCACCGGACGGGCCACCATATTTCGTGAAAAAAATGTTTCCCCCTGACTGCTGGGACCCACCAGCTACATCTTCGCACGCAAGGAAGTGCGTCCAGGCAAAAAAAAATGATTTGCCCCCCTGACTGCCGGGACCGACCAACTATATCTTCGCACGCAAGGAAGTGCCTGACAGTTAGGACCCACCTGGTCGAAGCGTACATAGCGTTGTCATTCTGGTCGCAAACGTGTATGTACATACTGGTCGATGTAGAGCCGTGCACGTGTCGTAGTAGAAGCGTGCACGTAGCATGTACACGTACATACAACGACTAGTGTGCAAGAAAGAAAATACGACCACATACGTACATACGGGCGGGGTCTTGAACGCCTACTCGCGCATATATACGGACGGCCAGGGCTCGTGTACATGACTGGGTCGGAACGGAGAAACAACGTCTTCGTCGTGTTCATGGGGAGCCAACTGGCTGGGTCAGAACGGAATGCGTCGCCGTGTTCATCGGGAGGGCTTGGACGGAATAAGCAATGTAAACGAGGCCTAGCGTACCGCAAAACTGAGGAAACGGCCTTGTGTTTGATTGGCCACATTCGAAATGGGATCCTGTTCATCAGGAGGGGTCTGGCGTACCGCAAAACAGAGGAAACGGACCTCCTACGGTCGTAACGGGGGTCCTGTTGATCGGGAGGGGCGTGGCATACCGCAAAACGGACGAAACGGACTTGTGTTGGAGTGCTACGGTCGAAACAGGGGTCCTGTTCATCGGGAGGGGTGTGGCGTACCGCAAAACAGGACTCCACGGGATACTGTTCATCTCCACCATCGACCTTCTCCAGCCTCCATGGGCTACTATTCATCCACCGTCGACCTCCTCCAGCCTCCACCTACGACTGTTCATCCATGGGGCTCCTGTTCATCCAGCCTCCACCGCGCGCTACTCAATCAGCTACTGTTCAACCACCCCTCTCCACGGGCTCCTGTTCAACCACCCCTCCACGGGCTACTGTTCATCCACCCCTCCACCGTCTACTGTTCATCTAGCTATCCATGGGGTCGTCCTTTTCATCCAGCCCTCCACAGGGTCCTGTTCATCCAGCCCCAACCAGCTCGATCGATCAGGGTCCTGTTCATCTAGAGCAAACGCCAAGGGTCCTATTCATCCACTC
>NC_057804.1:460696531-460725550 GCF_018294505.1 Triticum aestivum
TTCATCCAGAGGCAGCATCGATCGGCTTTAGTTAGCAGCAGTAGCGAAGGAATCGCTCGATCGCTCGGGTTCAGTAACGCTTAGCATGCAGTGCAATCGCTCGGGTTCAGTTAGAGCCCAACGCCTCGCTCGGGTTAAGTTAGAGCCAATGCCTCGCACCCACGCGCGTACGTGTATGAGAGAAACGCGCATCGCTCGGCCCCCGACCACCCACCATAACCGGGAACTCACCGAAATTTTCCTCGCCCTCGCTTCTACCACGGTTTTTTCCGTCATGGACGGCCCAAAGAATGTCATGCAGCTGCGTCTCCGGCCCGCCCAGGACGAAAAGCCCATTTTCTATCATGGTTTTTTCTCATAGAAGTAGGAGGCCACCACATCTATGATGATACCAGGTTTTGTCACAATTATCGTCATAGAAGTGTCATAAGTATGACAGAAAAAATTCCGTTCGGCCCAATATGTCACGGATGTGTCTTTTTTTGTAGTGGGGTCTTCTTGGCCGGCTTGTCCTGCAGCTTCTTCTTCCAAAAAGAAGAATTGGCCTGTGGAAGTCAGACGATTATAAGAGGACGGTTTGAATGAAAGTATAATTCAACTGAAAATTGTGTGCAGAGCTTACGAATGGCGGCTTGTTGAGAGTGCAGCAAGGATTCAGCTCGGCTTTGCTGCAATCTACCAAGCTCTCGTTCAATAGAGTCTTGGTCATATTATTGATATCTTCATCAGTCAATTGAATCTGGCAGTCGCATTGTGGATCTTTTAAATCGCCGGTGTACTCGCACATTAAGCCGAGGCGACAGCTTAAGGGTAGAACTCTCCAGGCGACCCAACACCGAACAAGGTCAATGCTGGTTAAACTGTTAGCCATGAAGGCTGTAATTTTTGAAAAATGGGCGCATAATTAGCCCGTTCCTTTGTGCTGATCCGGCATGGGAGTGGATGTTGGTTGCTAAGCCAGTGTTCACGGTAACCCAGCAGGGGATTTTCACTCTTTGGAGATGTGTCTTGGTAGTAAAACCAAGTCTGGTTCCAGTCCTTAGGATGACTGGGCAGCTTGGCGGCTAGGAAGGTGGCTTCTTTCCGCCTCTGAATTGAAATTCCACCTAACTCCAAACTGGGCCCGTCTATGAATCCAGTCTGCCTGTTCAAGTAATAGAGTTCCCTGAATAGTTCAACAGTGGGCTCTTGTTGAAGATAAACCTCGCAAAAAACTTGGAAGTTGCAAATGTTGGAAACAGAATTGGGCCCAATATCTTGAGGATGGAGCTGGAAAAAGTGTAGCTCGTCGCGGAAGAATTTTGAACCAGGGGGTGAACCCTCGGATCATATGATTAGTAAAAACAATTACTTCGCCCTCTTTGGGCTCAGGAGGGTTTTCAGTGCCTGGGACCCTCCAGTGGATGACATCTTTTTTGGCTAAGACACGTGTCTGCACAAAATCGTTTAAATCCTCTTCGGTGACCTGGGAAGCTACCCAGTTGCATGAAGTGATAGTCTTGGTCATTGTTGAGGATGAAGGTCTGAAAAGAAAAGTATTGCCGGTTTAAGACTATGTTGTTAAGCTGTCCATTGATTCAAAGGTAAGAACTATAAATGGGCAATGTGTTAAGCCAGTGGATAGCATTGAGTTATGCAGATATATCTATTGGCGGCTTAGAAGGGGACTAATGGTACATGGCGGGTTATGGTTTTATCGATTAAGCCGCCCAGACACCTGTTAGTTTTCAGATCTATAAGTGAAGGATTGCTAAGTATTGGACAAACAATATTCACAGATTGGTATTATAATTTTGGATCTGCGGTAGTTCAGATAATGAAGGAAAATTCTAAACCTAAGGTGGCGGCAGCAGAAAAGTTCATTCACTCAGATGAGATCTTCTATGGAGGGAAGGTATTCAGATAATAAAAACGAGTACTACATTGCTACCGCAAGTTTGGTACCATGGCCAGACCGAAAGCTACTCGATCTAGAGGAGAAAACAAGGAATGGCGAAGAACACCGACGAACAAGTGAAAACCCTAACTACAGATCTGTTCTGGGGAAAAGTCGAACTTACTAAACGCTGATGGACAGTGGAGGTGTGCCACGGAGCTCTGGTATGTTCAGGGTGATGCAGCGGCCGGAGTTCGTGCAGTGGTAGAAGGTCGAAGGCTGTGGCAGAGCTCGGGTGCACGTGGCGTTGCGAGCAAGAGGATGAAGACAACAAGGCAAGGGGGGGAATGAAAAGGACCCTTGATACGTCTCCAACGTATCTATAATTTTTGATTGTTCCATGCTATTATATTACCTGTTTTGGATGTTTATGGGCTTTACTTTACACTTATATATCATTTTTGGGACTAACCTACTAACCGGAGGCCCAGCCCGAGGTGCTGTTTTTTTGCCTATTTTAGTGTTTCGAAGAAAAGGAATATCAAACGAAGTCCAAACGGGATGAAACCTTCGGGAGCGACCTTTTTGGAACAAATGCAAACTAGGAGACTTGTAGTGGACGTCAAGCCATGAACGAGGCGGCCACGAGGGTGCCCGACATGCCCTAAGGGGGTGGGTGCACCCCCCACCCTCGTGGGCCCCTCGAGCGTCCACCGACGTGCTTCTTCCTCCTATATATACCTATGTACCCCGAAACCATCCAGGAGCACCAGGAAAACCTAATTCCACCGCCGCAACCTTCTATATCCGCGAGATCCCATCTTGAAGCCTTCGCCGGCGGTTCGCCAAAGGGGGAATCGACCATGGAGGGCCTCTACATCATCTCCAAGCCTTCTCTGATGAGTTGTGAGTAGTTTACCGCAGACCTTCGGGTCCATAGTTATTAGCTAGATGGCTTCTTCTCTCTCTTTCACTCTCAATACAAAGTTCTCCTTCCTCTTCTTGGAGATCTATTCGATGTAACTCTTTTTGTGGTGTGTTTGTCGAGATCCGATGAATTGTGGGTTTATGATAAAGTTTATCTATGAGAAATATTTGAATCTCCTCTGAATTCTTTTATGTATGATTGGTTAATTATCTTTGCATGTCTCTTCAAATTATTCCAAAGTTACAGATTGGTACAGACTGTTCTGTTTTTGACAGAAACGTGCTTTTGTGTTGATTCATTTTTCTGTAGATCAATAGACAAATTTCCTAGGACTTCCTATTTTGGTAGGATTTTTGGAGTTCCATAAGTATTCCAAAGTTACAGATTGGTACAGACTGTTCTGTTTTTGACAGATTCTGTTTTTTGTGTGTTGTTTGCTTATTTTGATGAATCTATGGTTAGTATCGGGGGGTATGAACCATAGAGAAGTTGAAATACAGTAGGTTTAACACCAATACAAATAAAGAATGAGTTCATTACAGCACCTTAAGTGGTGGTTTTTCTTTCTTGCACTAACGGAGCTTATGAGATTTCCTGTTGAGTTTTGTGTTGTGAAGTTTTCAAGTTTTGGGTAAAGATTTGATGGATTATGGAATAAGGAGTGGAAAGAGCCTAAGCTTGGGGATGCCCATGGCACCCCAAGATATTCAAGGATAACCAAAAGCCTAAGCTTGGGGATGCCCCGGAAGGCATCCCCTCTTTTGTCTTCATCTATCGGTAACTTTACTTGGAGCTATATTTTTATTCGTCACATGATATGTGTTTTTCTTGGAGCGTCTTGTATGATATGAGTCTTTGATTTTTATATTACCACAATCATCGTTGCTGTACACACCTTTTAGGATAAACCCACATGATTTGGAATTTATTAGAATACTCTATGTGCTTCACTTATATCTTTTGAGCTAGATAATTTTTGCTCTAGTGCTTCACTTATATCTTTTAGAGCACGACAGTGGCTTAATTTTGTAGAAATCGTTGATCTCTCATGCTTCACTTATATTATTTTGAGAGTCTTTTAGAATAGCATGGTTTTTGCTATGGTTATAAAATTGGTCCTAGAATGATGAGCATCCAAGTTGGGTATAATAAAAACTATCATAGAAAGTGAATTGGATGCTATGATCAATTTGATGCTTGATAATTGTTTTGAGATATGAGGATGGTGATATTAGAGTCATGCGAGTGGGGTAATTATGAATTTAAGGAATACTTGTGTTGAAGTTTGGGATTCTCGTAGCATGCACGTATAGTGAACCACTTTGTGATGAAGTTAGAGCATGATTTATTTATTGATTGACTTCCTTATGAGTGGCGGTTGGGGACGAGCGATGGTCTTTTCCTACCAATCTATCCCCCTAGGAGCATGCGCATAGTGCTTGGTTTTTGATGACTTGTAGATTTTTTCAATAAGTATATGAGTTCTTTATGACTAATGTTGAGTCCATGGATTATACGCACTCTCTCCCTTCCACCGTTGCTAGCCTCTCTTGTGCCGTGCAACTTCCGCCGGTACCATACACCCACCATATACCTTCCTCAAAACAGCCACCATACCTACCTATTATGGCATTTCCATAGCCATTCTGAGATATATTGCCGTGCAACTTTCCACCGTTCCGTTTATTATGACACGCATCATCATTGTCATATTACTCTGGCATGATCATGTAGTAGACATCGTATTTGTGGCAAGGCCACCCTCATGATTTCCATACATGTCACTCTTGGTTCATTGCATATCCCGGTACACCGCCAGAGGCATTCATATAGAGTCATATCTTGTTCTAAGTATCAAGTTGTAATCTTGAGTTGTAAGTAAATAAAAGTGTGACGATCTTCATTATTAGAGCATTGTCCCAAGTGAGGAAAGGATGATGGAGACTATGATTCCCCCACAAGTCGGGATGAGACTTCGGACTTTACAAAAAAAAAGAGAAAGGCCAAATAAAAAAATGAGAGAAAAAGAGAGAAGGGACAATGCTACTATCCTTTTACCACACTTGTGCTTCAAAGTAGCACCATGATCTTCATAATATAGAGTCTCCTATGTTGTCACTTTCATATACTAGTGGGAATTTTTCATTATAGAACTTGGCTTGTATATTCTAATGATGGGCTTCCTCAAAACGCCCTAGGTCTTCGTGAGCAAGCAAGTTGGATGCACACCCACTTAGTTTCTTTTGTTGAGCTTTCATACATTTATAGCTCTAGTGCATCCGTTGCATGGCAATCCCTACTCACTCACATTGATATCTATTAATGGGCATCTCCATAGCCCGTTGATACGCCTAGTTGATGTGAGACTACCTTCCTCTTTTTTGTCTTCTCCACAACCACCATTCTATTACACATATAGTGCTATGTCCATGGCTCACGCTCATGTATTGCGTGAAAGTTGAAAAGTTTGAGAATACTAAAGTATGAAACAATTGCGTGGTTTGTCATCGGGGTTGTGCATGATAAAGTACTTTGTGTGATGAAGATAGAGCATAGCGAGACTATATGATTTTGTAGGGATACCTTTCTTTTGCCATGATATTTTGAGAAGACATGATTACTTTGTTAGTATGCTTGAAGTATTATTGTTTATCATGTCAATATTAACTTTTATTTTGAATCATTTCGATTTGAACATTCATGCCACAATAAAGAAAATTACATTGAGAATTATGCTAGGTAGCATTCCACATCAAAAATTCTGTTTTTATCATTTACCTACTCAAGGACGAGCAGGAATTAAGCTTGAGGATGCTTGATACATCTCCAACGTATCTATAATTTTTGATTGTTTCATGCTATTATATTATCCGTTTTGGATGTTTATGGGCTTTACTTTACACTTCTATATCATTTTTGGGACTAACCTACTAACCGGAGGCCCAACCCGAATTGCTGTTTTTTTTGCCTATTTCAGTGTTTCGAAGAAAAGGAATATCAAACAAAGTCCAAATGGGATGAAACCTTCGGGAGCGATCTTTTTGGAACAAATGCAAACCAAGACACTTGCAGTGGACGTCAAGCAATGAACGAGGCGACCACGAGGGTGCCCGGCGCGCCCTAAGGGGGTGGGCACGCCCCCACCCTCATGGGCTCCTCGAGCGTCCACCGACCTACTTCTTCCTCCTATATATACCAACATACCTCGAAACAATCCAGGAGCACCACAAAAACCTAATTCCACCACCGCAACCTTCTGTATCCGTGAGATCCCATCTTGGAGCCTTCGTCGGTGCTTCGCCGGAGGGGGAATCGACCATGGAGGGCCTCTACATCATCTCCAAGGCCTCTCCGATGAGTTGTGAGTAGTTTACCACAGACCTTTGGGTCCATAGTTATTAGCTAGATGGCTTCTTCTCTCTCTTTGATTCTCAATACAAAGTTCTCCTTCCTCTTCTTGGGGATCTATTCGATGTAACTCTTTTTGCGGTGTGTTTGTCGATATCCGATGAATTGTGGGTTTATGATCAAGTTTATATATGAGAAATATTTGAATATCCTCTGAATTCTTTTATGTATGATTGGTTATCTTTGCAAGTCTCTTCGAATTATCAGTTTGGTTTGGCCTACTAGATTGATCTTTCTTGCAATGGGAGAAGTGCTTAGCTTTGGGTTCAATCTTGCAGTGTCCTTTCCCAGTGACAGCAAGGGCAGCAAGGCACATATTGTACTGTTTCCACCAAGGATAAAAAGATGGGGTTTATATCATATTGATTGAGTTTATCCCTCTACATCATGTCATCTTGCTTAATGCGTTACTCTGTTCTTATGAACTTAATACTCTAGATGCAGGTGATAACCCACAAGTGTAGGGGATCGCAATAGCTTTTGAGGGTAGAGTATTCAACCCAAATTTATCGATTCGACACAAGGGGAGCCAAAGAATATTCTTGAGTATTAGCAGTTGAGTTGTAAATTCAACCACACCTGGATAACTTAGTATCTGCAACAAAGTATTTAGTAGCAAAGTAGTATGATAGTAATGGTAACAATGGCAAAAGTAATATTTTTTGGTTTTGTAGTGATTGTAACAATAGAAACGGAAAAGTAAATAAGCAAAGCACTGTATATGAAAAGCTCGTACGCAATGGATCAGTGATGGATGATTATGTCGGATGCAATTCATCATGTAATATCTATAACATAGGGTGACACAGAACTAGCTCTAGTTCATCAATGTAATGTAGGCATGTATTCTGAATATAGTCATACGTGCTTATGGAAAATAACTTGCATGACATGTATTGTCCTACCCACCCGTGGCAGCGGGGTCCTAGCGGAAACAGAAAAAATCCATTTTAAACCTTGAACTCGTAGAGGTTTGTCGAAACGAACCCCGAAATCGAAATCCCGGTCGATTGCACCCTGAACTATGCAATGCCGGTCTAAATCAAACCCTGGCATCGGTCAACCGGGATTCGTCTATGTTTTTTCTAAAAAAATCCCTTGCTTTATATGTAATCAAGTAAAATCTCTTATTTGCAAATAAAAATGTCAAACAAAATAAACAACGGCTCACCCGGGAATCGAACCTGAGTCGCGACAATAGGGGCCACGCGCGAGTACCACTACGCAAATGGCTAGCTTGTTACTTCCTACAGGCTTATAGCTTATAATACTTTTGAACAAGTTCGATTTATTCTACCGCAAAAAATAATCGCCGCCCGCAAGGATCTGGAATTCCGAAGAATTCCCAGAACGTCTAACCACTATGCCACGATGGGTTCGACTCTATTACTGGCTTATGCTATTTTATACTCTATAGACACGTCCGGACTTTTGCTGACTATTTTGTTTTTTTGTATGTCTTTTTGTTTTCGGACTTCTTTTATCTTTTTTCAGATCTTGGGTATTCTTCGGGTTTTAATTTTTTGCATATTTCTTTTTTATATAGGTTTGTAATAAACAGTGTACATCTTTTCACTATTGTCGACATATTTTTAATTTACACTGAATTTTTTTATTATGTAAGATTTTATGTAAACAAAAACTTAATATTATTTCATAATATATGGAAAAAATTATATCTAGTGAACATTTTTAAAATATTACAGCATATTTATATTATGCTATTGTTTTTTGAAAATGCACACTTACCTTTACTGCATAATTATATGATGAATTTTTAAAAATTATACAATGAAGTTTTAAATATCTATTGCACTTTTTTATATCATGCAATATTTTTTGAAATACACACTTTTTATATACATTTGTAATAAACTGTGTACGTCTTTTAGAAAAATACACACTTGACATTATTGTATAAATACACACTGAATTAAGTTCGTCGATTTCGAAAAAGAATCACGAATTTAAGAAAAAAGACAGAAAGAAAGAAGGAAAGAATAAAAAGGGAGCAAGTGCACAGAATGTATGTCTTGTGCCCGGTGGTTTGTTGCCTCGATAGACATCAAGGGGTCTCGAGTTCGAGCTGTACGGTGCCCTTCTTTTTTGTTAATGGAAAAATAAAGCATGCTTTTTCCTGCAAAAAAAAAACTAAAGCGGGCCGGGCCTTCAGGGTGTTGCGCCCTTTGCGAATTCTGTTTCTTTTTTTACGAAAAAAACTAAATCGGGCCAGACCGCAGGGAGCAGGTGTGTGCGCTTTGTGAAATCCCACCAATCCCGGCCATCCTTTGCCAGGTGGACAATCCCTGTTTGGGAAATGACCCCAAGGTTCAATTTGGACCGGGATTGCATAGTTCGGGGTTCAATCAACCGGGATTTTGACTTCGGGGTTTGTTTTGCCGAACCTCTACAAGTTCAGGGTTTAAAATGGACTTTTCCTAGCGGAAACTAAGGGATATTAAGGCCTCCTTTTAATAGAGAACCGGACCAAAGCATTAACACATAGTGAATAATGAACTCCTCAAACTACGGTCAAAACCGAGAAGTATCCCGATTATTGTCACTTTGGGGTTGTCGGATCATAACACATAATAGGTGACTATAGACTTGCAAGATAGGATCAAGAACACAAATATATTCATGAAAACATAATAGGTTCAGATCTAAAATCATGGCACTCGGGCCCTAGTGACAAGCATTAAGCATAGCAAAGTCATAACAACATCAATCTTAGAACATAGTGGATACTAGGGATCAAACCCTAACAGAACTAACTTGATTACATGATAAATCTCATCCAACCCATCATCGTCCAGCAAGCCTATGATGGAATTACTCATGCACGACGGTGAGCATCATGAAATTGGTGATGGAGGATGGTTGATGATGACGACGGCGATGAATCCCCCTCTCCGGAGCCCCGAACGGACTCCAAATCAGCCCTCCCGAGAGAGATTAGGGCTTGGTGGCGGCTCCGTATTGTAAAACGCGATGAAACTTCCTCTCTGATTTTTTTCCTCCGCGAGGCGGAATATATGGAGTTGGAGTTGAGGTCGGCGGAGCTGCAGGGGGCCCACGAGACAGGGGGGCGTGCCCAGGGGGGTGGGTGCGCCCCCACCCTCATGGACAGTGTGTGGGCCCCCTGGTCTTCATCTTTTACCAGTATTTTTTATATTTTCTGAAACTTGTCTCCGAGGATTTTCAGGTCATTCCAAGAACTTTTGTTTGCTACACATAAAACAACATCATGGTAATTCTCCTAAAAACGGCGTCAGTCCGGGTTAGTTTCATTCAAATCATGCAAGTTAGAGTCCAAAACAAGGGCAAAAGTGTTTGGAAAAGTAGATACATTGGAGACGTATTAGCAGGCAGGAGTCGGTCGATGTGTGGAGTAATAGTAGTAGATGCACAATCGTTTCGATCTACTTGTTACGGACGTGATGCCTATATACATGATCATGCCTAGATATTCTCATAACTATGCACTTTTCTATCAATTGCTCGACAGTAATTTGTTCACCCACCGTGATTATTATGCTTTCTTGAGAGAAGCCTCTAGTGAAACCTATGGCCCCCGGGTCTATCCTTTATCATATAAGTTTTCCATCTACTTTTATTTGCATCTTTTATTTTCCAATCTATATCATAAAAATACCAAAAATATTTATCTTATCATATTATCTCTATCAGATCTCACTTTCGCAAGTTACCGTAAAGGGATTGACAATCCCTTTATCGCGTTGGTTGTGAGGTTCTTGTTTGTTTGTGTAGATGTGTGGGACTTTTGAGGAGCCTCCTACTGGATTGATACCTTGGTTCTCAAAACTAAGGGAAATACTTATGCTAGTGTGCTGAATCACCCTTTCCTCTTCAAGGGAAAAACCAACGCATGCTCAAGAGGTAGCAACCCTTGCCCCTATTTAGAAGGTAGTGGATAGATGTCTTGCGCGGGAATCAAGGAGGCTGAAAAAATGGTTATGTGATAGCACGGATGCCTCGACTTTCGGGAGGTTCATTAAAAGTGAAGATATACTGACTTGTTTTGGGCCTCATGCGATATTAATGCGAGATGACGTCATGGTGGGTTAGTACAATTGTGTGAGCTGACGTCATGGCGGATTGTAAGATTTCATAAAGATTGACAATTAAGGTTTTCTAAGTCAGGTACTGAAGATTGATATGAACAAGTTCACATCAACCTGGGGCCTAATGTTGGGGATATAACTATTAGGCACGACCCGCCTAGGAGGCCGGGTAATACCACTGGCGGTTCATGATGAGAAGGCCCAAGAAGATGTTGAAGATGGCGGTTCATAAAGCAAGCTTACTGAAGGCCCAAGACCCGGCGGTGACTTGAGGCCCATGGGTGTAAGACGCCATATGTTTAACTTGTATGTTAAGGAAAGCTTAGTTTGTTCACCGAGCAGGACATGTTGTGTATGAGCTGGTCGGGACTCTCTAACCCGGCGGGCATCGACCTGTGTATATAAAGGGGTGACCCAACAGTGGGTTAACTCAATAAACATAAATTCAAAAACTAGCTCAAGCGTATTTGCTCCCTAGTAATCGAAACCCAAGCAATACAACCTAAAGCAGGAGTAGGGTTTTACCTCATTGAGAGGGGCCGAACCTAGGTAAAAACTCTCTGTGTCCTTTGTCCCTTTGAACCCCTTCAAGCTAACCTAGCGATGATGGCTCCACACCTAAGTCCTCTTGCTAGGGCATCTGTCATGTTAAGTCCACGACACGAGCCGTTAGATTCATCAAACTTCACATCTACCGTCTCTTCAACTTTTCGGGTGAAATTGTTGTAGACACGGTAAGTGTGAGAGTTTGAGCCATAACCAAGTAGGCAACTTTCATGAGATTTAGGGGAAAATTTCGAACGATGATGCTTATGAAGAATGTAACATTTTGAGCCAAATACTCAAAACTATCCAACTTGGGGTTTGTTGCCAGTGAGAAGCTCGTACGCCGTCTTGCCGAGAAGCTTGTGAAGATATAGTCGATTTGTAGCATGACAAGCTGTCTCAACCGCTTCCGCCCAAAAGTGTCTTGGCATTTTGTACTCATCAAGCATCATTCTCGCCATCTCAATGAGTGTCTGGTTCTTCCTCTCAACAACTCCATTTTGTTGAAGTGTGTACGTAGCCGAGAACTCATGTGAAATTCCTTCTTCGTCAAGAAAGGTATCCACATTGGCGTTCTTGAACTCCATTTTGTTATCGCTTTTAACCTTCTTGATCTTCACTTAAAATTGATTTTGGGCCTTCCTAGTGATGTTCTTGAAGATATTTTGGACCTGCGATTTATCATCAAGAAAGAACACCCACGTAAATCTTGAAAAATCATCAACAATGACCAATCTGAACGAGTTACCACCGAGACTCTTGTAGGCATTGGGAGAAAAAAGATCCATATGAAGTAGCTCAAGCGTTGTTCTCGTGGTCATGATGTTCTTCACGAGATGACTTCCTCCAATTTGTTTTCCTGCTTGACAAGCACTGCAAAGTCTATCCTTGTCGAATATGACATCTTTAACACCAATGATATGATCACCTTTAATAAGCTTATCAAGATTTCACATTCCCACGTGACCTAACCTTCCATGCCACAACCAACCTTTAGAACATTTAGCAATTAAGCAAGTTCTAGGTTGAGCCTTTTTAGTGAAGTCAACAATGTATAGATCACCTCTACGTATACTGGTAAAGACCATATTATGATTATCTCTTCAAAACACTTGGCAATCTACTTCAGTGAAAGAACATTGAAACCGAAATCGGTTAGTCTAGATACGAAAATTAAATTGTAGCCAAGAGATTAAATGAGCATAACATTTTTGCTGGAGCTGTCATGTGAGATGGCCACCTTACCCTTTGAGTTATCACCAAAAGTGACATACTTCCGGGGACCATTGTTTTCAGCAAGCTCTTGAAACATATCCTTGTCTTCGGTCATGTGATCGGTACATCCACGATCAAGAACCCATTCCTTTCCTCCAGCCATGTCACCATGAAGGTTAGCCATAAGACCAAAGTGTCTCATTGACTCATCAATATCAAAGTCACTATCATCATCCTCATCATAATATCAATGTTCAACATTGTCTTGTAATTGATCATCAGCTAGAAAGAGTGATTCATTAGATTTATGATCTTGACATTGTGCATCTTTATGAATTATAATGACTTGAGAAATGATGCTACTAATGACTCCAACATCTCCTTTGGCCTGCATGAGGTCACGAAGCTCAAAGAGACAATCACCAAATTTAGGATCACTAGGATGCATTTTATGTAAACCAATGGACTTTTGAAGAATCTCATCTAAATTTTTCAAAGAGTAGTTTGGAAAGCGTTCCTCAAGATATCTCCATATAGTACAAGCACATTTAAATGTAGGGAAGCATACAAGGAAATTTCTAGGCAATCCTCTTATGATAATATTAATAGCTCTAAGATTATAGGTCATGTCAAGATACTCATGGGGGGTAGGATGCAAAGGATTGATAGGAGGTGCACAAGGCCTAGTAATGTACTTGTTCAAATTATATTTATTGAAAATCTCAAGCATCTCATTTTTCCAAGCACTATAGAACTCTCTATCAAGCATAGGCACTCTATGTCTAATACTCCCAACGGTAGATGCATCCATCTTCATCCAATGGTGATTAAACCAAAGCAATGCAGACCAATGCTATGATACCAATCGAAAGGATCGAGAAGAGGTGTCTAGAAGGGGGTGATTAGACCCTCAACAAGCAAAAGTAGCAGTTTTTAAGTTCTTCAAGTTGAGGTGGAGTTTTAGCACAAGTTTGAGCATTCACAATACATTTCAAGCAAGCATGGCAAGAGTATAAGAGCGGAAAGAGTAAATCATGCTAGTTGCATGAAAGTAAAGGGATGGGGTTGGAGTGTGCAAACGCAATGATGACACGGAGATTTTTGGCGTGGTTACGATAGGTGGTGCTATCGTATATCCACGTTGATGGAGACTTCAACCCACGAAGGGTAACGGTTGCGCGAGTCCACGGAGGGCTCCACCCACGAAGGGTCCACGAAGAAGCAACCTTGTCTATCCCACCATGGCCATCGCCCAAGAAGGACTTGCCTCACTCGGGTAGATCGTCACGAAGTAGGCGATCTCCTTGCCCTTACAAACTCCTTGGTTCAACTCTACAATCTTGTCGGAGGCTCCCAAGTGACACCTAACCAATCTAGGAGACACCACTCTCCAAAAGGTAATAGATGGTGTGTTGATGATGAACTCCTTGCTCTTGTGCTTAAAATGATAGTGATGCGGAGCATCCTATGGTAATCCCCATACACCTACCATCGTATCACCAAGTGCTAACAGGACCTATGACACGAGCATGAGCTAGAGCTCTCGAGACCGAGGTGACATCTCTCCTTAATGAACTTCCATATGAATCATGTGAGACATGGCTACTACCTCAAACGGAAATGCTATGTGTGCTCAGGTACCTAGAGACCCTCTCGGAGATGCTCGTGAAGACAGACAAGTCTCCAAGTTCATGGACGAGGAGAACCATTGGAAGGAGTCGAGAACAGCTCCCAGGACCCAGACATCCGGCCATGACCCAGGACATCCGGCTGAGGGAGTCCTAGATTAGGGGGTCCTCGGACAGACGGACTATATGCTTATGCCGGACTGTTGGACTATGAAGATACAAGATTGAAGACTTCATCCTGTGTCCTGGTGGGACTCTCCTTTGCGTGGAAGGAAAGCTTGGCAATTCGGATGTGTAGATCTCCTTCTCTGTAACCGACTCTGTGTAACCCTAGCCCCCTCCAGTGTCTATATAAACCGGAGGGTTTAGTCCGTAGGACAAGAACAATCAGAATCATAGGCTAGCTTCTAGGATTTAGCCTCTACGATCTCGTGGTAGATCAACTTTTGTAATACTCATATCATCAAGATCAATCAAGCAGGAAGTAGGGTATTACCTCCATAGAGAGGGCCCGAACCTGGGTAAACATCGTGTCCCCCGCCTCCTGTTACAATTAGCCTTAGACGCACAGTTCGGGACCCCCTACCCAAGATTCGCCGATTTTGACACCGACATTGGTGCTTTCATTGAGAGTTCCACTGTGTCGTCACGGTAAGGCTTGATGGCTCCTTCAATCATCCACAACAATGCAATCCAGGGTGAGGTTTTCCACCCCAGAAAGATCTTCGTATTCGGCGGCTTTGCACTACGGGCCAACTCGTTTGGCCATCTGGAGCAGATCGATAGCTACGCCCCTGGCCATCAAGTCAGGTTTGGAAGCCTGAACTACACCGCCGACATCCGCGGAGACTTGATCTTCGATGGATTCGAGCCCATGACGGGTACACCGCACAGTCACGATGAGCATGACCTAGATCTGTCATCGGACTACGCCCAGGAGACCGCACCTATGGCTGCTCCGGCTTTGAATCCGAAGCAGATCGTGCCATCCGAGGACGGGTGGATAGACCCCGCCTCGAAGGCCGCATACTCATCAGCGATAGAGCCGAACACAGACTTCGCCTCTAGTGAGGCCTATGTCATCGGACCCTCGGCCTCGTCTCCGGCCACGGGCTCCGAACCACGTGCGTCCGTGCCCATCGAACCGGACTGGGCAGCGATCATGGAGTTTACCTCCGCGGACATCTTTCAGCACTCGCCCTTGGGCGACATGCTAAATTCGTTAAAGTCTCTCTCCTGTCAGGAGACTCTTGGCCGAACTATTTTCGGCTTGAGTGGGAAGCAGACGACAAAGAAATTCGTTCCCCACCGACCACCCACTTAATAGCCACTGTCGATGACTTAACCGACATGCTTGACTTCGACTCCGAACACATCATCGATATGGACGACGATGAAGGAGAAGAACAGGAACCACCGCCCACACGGCGCTGGACAGCCACTTCATCATATGATATATATATATATATATATATATATATATATATATATATATATATATATGGTAGATACCCCCAAAGAAAGCAATGGCGATGAGGCAACGGAGGATAATCCCCTTGAGAAGCAATCTAAGCACTGGCATCATCGGCGCCGCTCTAAGCCCCGCCATAGCAAAAATAGTGATACTGGCACAAGAGATGATGATGCCGAAGACGAAAACAACCCTGCCCAGCCAAGCACTGAGCAAGCCGGACAGGAGGATGGGAAAGCTAGCCCGGATGAATAGGTAACGGATGGAGACTTGGAGGATGACAATTATATGCCTCTCTCCGAAGACGAGGTGAGCCTCAGCGACGAAGAATTTATCATGCCTGAGGATCCCATTGAGCAGGAGCGCTTCAAGCGCCGGCTTATAGCCACTGCAAAAGGCCTGAAGAAGAAACAACAGCAGCTTCAAGCTGATCAAGATCTGCTAATAGATAGATGGACTAAGGTCCTGGCAGCCGAGGAATACGGACTCGAGCGCCCAACAAAAAGTTACCCGAAGCGCAGGTTGCTACCTCAATTCTAGGAGGAGGCGCTAGAGCCTACACTACCAGCGCAGGATGAGGCTGACCGACCACCTCATGGCCAAGACAAAGCGGCGTATCATCCTGAACACCAGCCTGCACCCCGTCGTCAATCAAACAAAAACACCAAGGCCCGGGGCTACACGCAAGACCTGCGAGACATATTAGAAAACAAAGTAGGACAATCTAGATCGATCTACGTATCACGGGGGACGCCCCAACGCGTGACGATGACCGCCACGCCGGATATACTAAATACAAATCCGGCTGGGCTGAATACAACAGACCAGACTCATTAGAGCTGCGTCGCGATATAGCCCGACATAGAGGCGCCGCACACCCCCTATGCTTCACCGACGAAGTTATGGAACATGAATTCCCAGAAGGGTTTAAGCCCGTTAACATAGAGCCTACGATGGGACTACAGACCCCACTGTATGGATAGAAGATTTCCTTCTCCACATTCACATGGCCCGCGGCGATGATTTACACGCCATCAAATATCTCCCACTAAAACTCAAGGGACTGGCTCGGCATTGGCTGAATAGCTTGCCGGCAAACTCTATCGGAAGTTGGGAGAACCTGCAAGACGCATTCCTACATAACTTCCAGGGCACCTATGTGTGGCCACCGGATGCTGCTGATCTAAGTCATATAACCCAACAGCTTGGAGAGTCAGCTAGGAAATTCTGGACTCAGTTCCTAACCAAAAAGAACCAAATTGTTGATTGTTCAGATGCCGAAGCCCTGGCAGCCTTTAAGCATAACATCCGTGACGAGTGGCTTGCCCGACACCTCAGCCAAGTGAAGCCAAAGTCCATGGAGTCTCTCATGACACTCATGACCTGCTTTTGTGCGGCGAGGACAGTTGGCTGGCTCGTAGCAACAGCACATCGGGAAATCGTGGCACCTCAGATGCCAGAGACAGCAACAGCAAGCCCCGAAGCAACAGGCACAAACATCGTAGTAATGGTGACAATGCCGAAGACACGACCGTCAATGCCGGATTCAGTGGATCTAAGTCCGGTCAGTGGAAAAAGCCACTCAAAAAAAACTATCCGGGACTGTCTAGTTTGGACCACATACTCGATCGCTCATGTCAAATTCACGGCACCCCAGAAAAACCAGCCAATCACACCAACAGAGAATGCTGGGTATTCAAGCAGGCCGGCAAGTTGAGTGAAAATAAGGAAAAGGGGAGGCATAGGGATGACGACGAGGAGCCCCGGTTACCGAATACAGGAGGACAGAAGAAATTCCCTCCCCAAGTAAAAACGGTAAATATGATATACGCAACCCATATTCCCAAATGGGAGCGGAAGCATGCTCTAAGGGACGTCTACGCGATGGAGCCAGTCGCCCCAAAGTTCAACCCATGGTCCTCTTTCCCGATCACCTTCGATTGCAGGGAGCAACCGACCAGTATCTATCATGGCGGTTCGGCCGCATTGGAGCTCGACCCCATCATCGACGGATTCCACCTTACAAGAGTCCTTATGGACGGTGGTAGCAGCCTGAACCTGCTCTATTAGGATATAGTGTGCAAAATGGGCATCGATCCCTCAAGGATCAAACCCACCAAAACCAACTTTAAAGGTGTCATACCACGTGTAGAGGCCTGTTGCACGGGCTCAATCACACTAGAAGTGGTCTTCGGATCTCTGGACAACTTCCAAAGCGAGGAGTTAATCTTCGATATCGTCCTCTTCTGCAGTGGCTATCACGCACTGCTTGGACGAACCACATTCGCCAAATTAAATGCGGTGCCACATTATGCGTACCTCAAGCTCAAGATGCTAGGACCTCGCGGGGTTATAACAGTCAATGGAAACACAAAGCGCTCCCTCCGTATGGAAGAGCACACCGCGGCCCTCGCAGCAGAAGTACAGAGCAACCTTCTTAGGTAGGCCTCCAGTTTGGCAATAAAGCCCGCGAACACCACCAAGCGAGTCCGAAGTACTCTGCAGCAAGATCTTCTGGCTCGACCAGAGCTCGCCTAGCAATTCGACCTCCGTCCTGATCCCAGTCAAGTGGCAAAATTTGTGCCGCGCGTACATAACTACGCACTCAAAATACCATGGGCACATGCGGAGGCACAGCGACACTGCGGTCCACAATGCGGCTCAACCATCCCAGGATCCGTATACCTTCACCCCTTTTCTTTCTTTCAGGTCCCTATTTTCTGGAGGCTCTTCTGATAGTCCGATTATCGGATCCAGCACGGGAAGGAGACACCAACGAGGCAAGGAGCATTGACGTACAAGGGAATCCCCAGGTGGTCTCTTATAACGATCGTTATACCTATTTTACATACCCGTACGCAGCTCACTCTTTGTTAGGACATGTCAAATAGTCCTATTTTGCTTCTCGCACTACTTGTATACGTACGCCTTGACGTACCATTCAAACAACAATGGAAAAATAATGTACAGCATTAGCTTATTATTAGATTCGTTTATCCTTTTCTACTTATTTATTTATTACAATTTGCACACGTACACGTTGGTACGACTTAGTTCGCCAAGGGCTTCAGTGTACCCCATAACACGGCAGGAAAGTCCGAGCACTTTTGACAGTGCGGCACCCCAAACTTATAGCACTATATGCATCAGCTCCGAATCATGTCTTGGGTCAATAGTTGGGTTTGCCCGGCTCCCATGTTTTGACGCCTTACGTTCTACTACATCGGCTAAGGTGACACTGGGAGAACTACTGCGATTGTGTCCCGGTTCTTCCGGATGAGCACCTCGGTAGAGAAAGCCAAAAACTGACTGTCATGATACGGCGAGAGCTAGTCGCTGTTCGAGAGGTTTCAGATCCTTAAAGATTTTTTCAGCTTCGGGCGAGGAATCAGTCTTTGTCCGATTTAGGCGTGTATAGTGCCCCAATTTCGGTCTTCCGAATGCCAGGGGCTACGCCGAAATTTAAAATTATAGAACTTCTATGGCTAAGTGAGAGTGATAAAGCTGTATAGTCCGATTGCCTGGTTCGCTGCGCTAAACACCTCCTTAAAGGACCAAAAATTTGGATAAAGAGTGTTTAGATTTATCCTGAACACCCCGGTACTAGTTACACGGGGGCAGAAGCCGACGACGGGCCAATTCTCAGATTTTATAAGCGGCCACACAGAAGGTAAAATTTTAAATAAACACGCTATACATATTGCATAGTGAACTTGTTTTATATTACAAGATAGGATAAAATGAATGTATTCATTGAAAGATTACATCCTTCGCACATCGCTCCTCCACAATGCGGGCTCCCTCCAGAACTCCATCATAATACATCTCGGGACGATGGTGCTCTTTGCCCTCTGGCGGCCCCTGGGTCATCAGCGCCTTGGCATTCATCTTGGCCCAATGCATCTTCGCATGGGCAAACACCATCTGCGCACCCTCTATACACACCGACCGCTTTATGATGTCAAGTCGCGGGCAGACACTTACAAGCCACTTAACGAGTCTGAAGTAACTGTTAGGCAGGGGCTCGGCTAGCCACAGCCGGACTATAAGGTCCTTCATGGCCAGTTCGGCCGCCTTGTGCAGTTCGACTAACTGCTTCAGCTGGTCGCTCAAGGGCCGCGGATGCTCTGGCCCAAGGTACTGGGACCAGAACAACTTCTCCGTTGAGCTCCCTTCTTCGGCTCAGTAGAACTCTGCGGCGTCCTCTATACTACGTGGCAAATCTGCAAATGCTCCTGGAGAACTCTGAATTCGGGTAAGTAAAAATAATGTTTCCTTCACATGCTTGCTTTGCATAACAAATGCCTTACCCGCCGCAATCTTTTGGGCTTCCTGGACTTCCTGGAGGGCTCTCTGGGCTTCGGCTCGGGCATCTTGTGCGCTCTGGAGGGACTTGGCAAGCTCGGACTCTTTAGTCTTCAAGTCACGCTCCAAGGATTCGCACTTCTTGACGGCATCCTAGAGCTCTTGCTGCACCTCGCCGACCTGGGCCTCATGCTTCTCGCATGCGGCGCGTTCCTTGGCCGCTTTGTCTTCAGCCTCGGCTAACGCCTTCTTCAGGGTCTCCACCTCAGCCGTGGCCCCTACAACAGTGCATAACTCTCTCGTCAGCATGAACCAATAATCAGTTATAAGTATACAGATAGGGTATTATGTACCTTTGTTCTCCTCGAGCTGCCTCTTCGCCAGGCTGAGCTCTCCTTCGGCTCGCTCCAGGTCCCGCCTTAGTACGGAGACCTCCGCAGTACGAGCAGCAGTAGCTAGCAACAACGCCTACTTATTCACATAGACATTTTCTGTTAGACTCCTGCAGATATCATTTGACCCTCTGTTTGGCTTTTCTTTTCGAACACTAAACAGAGTATCAGGGGCTACTGTCTATAATGTGATATTTTCTTACACCTTTTGCTACTTACCTCAAAGACTATTAGGAGGCTGGTGCAGGCTTCGGTCAATCCACTTTTGGCAGACCGGACCTTCTCAACCACCGCACTCATAAGAGTACGGTGTTCGTCATCGATGGAAGCGCCGCGAAGCCCTTCCAGCATGTTATCTGATGCCTGTGGATGGACAGAGGTCATCGGTATAGGCGGCTCGCCCTCCTTAGCGAGGGGCTGCCTGCCTGAGTTCGGAACCACCGAGGGTTCCGGAGCCGTATTCGGCTGGGGTCCAAATTCACTGCAGCCCCCGTTGTTAGAGTCCATGGGGGTCTTTCCCCCCATGTGTCCGGTGGCTGGGATCTCGCCTTGGGGCGTCTCCAGAACTGTCTCCCCCTGATCCGGCATCCTCTGGGATAACACTTCAGTGTCGTCCGCAGGCCGGGGGAGGAGGCCGTCGGGAGTGACTCGTTGTTCATCGCTGACGGGTCCAGGGACTCCTCCGAAGAGGATACCTTGATGTGGGATTTGGTCGAACTGCATACGCGTGTTCGGCATTATGAGAAGCAATGAAGCAAAACACGCTGGAAGTACTATAGAGTACGGAAACTTACGACTTCGCCAGGGGCTTGTCCCTGGGCAACCACTCCTCCTCGCTGTAGGCGGTCGTGGTGGAGTGGTCCGGAAGGGATGTCTTTCCTTTCTTAGGCATGCTAGCCTCCCCCTGTGGGGCGGCCTTCCTCTTCTTCTCCCCCTCGATTGGGGGAGGAGGCATTTCTTCTTCCTCCTCCCCGTCTTCGTGGGAGGAGTGTGTCTTGGTGTCCTCGGACGATGAGTCCGACACAACCTTGCGCTGGAGACCTTTCCTGGTCCCCGCGGCTGTCTTCTTGGGCTTCTTCTCCGGCACCTCATAGGGCGCTGGAAACAACATCCTCGTTAGAAGCTCTGATTCCAGATCTTCTGGTAACGGAGCCGGGTAGCTGATCCGCCCCGCTACTGCTACCCAATCCTGCAGAAACAGCGTAAAGAGCTTAGGTTCCGCCTCAAAATGTGCTGATGAAAAGCACGCGAAACACATAGACTTACCGGATTGGCGGGGCGCTTGGCGTTGAGTCCGCGATCTTCGGTTATGGGTGGTGGTACCTCGCTGCCCTTGAACAGCAATTTCTAGACGTCTTCGTGCGTCATGCCGAAGAGCTCTCGTAGTGTCTGGTGTTCGGCCGGGTCGAACTCCCACAAATTGCAAACCTGTCGTTTGCATGGAAGGATCCGGCGTAAGAGCATAACCTGTACTATGTTGACGAGCTTGATCTTCTTGCTTATCATATTCCGGACATAGGTATGAAGTCCGGACAGCTCTGTCGCGGATCCCCAGGCTAAGCCCTTCTCTTTCTAGGAGGTGAGCCGCATGGGGACGCCGGATTGAAATTCGGGGGCCGCCGCCCAGTTGGCGTTGCGCGGCTCGGTGATGTATAACCACCCCGATTGCCACCCCTTTATGGTCTCCACGAAGGAGCCCTCGGGCCAAGTAACATTGGGCATCTTTCCCACCATGGCGCCCCCGCACTCTTCTTGTTGGCCGCCCACCACCTTTGGCTTCACGTTAAAGGTCTTCAGCCATAGGCCGAAGTGGGGCGGGATGCGGAGGAAGGCCTCGCACACGATGATGAACGTCGAGATGTTGAGGATGAAGTTGGGGGCTAGATCATGAAAGTCTAGCCCGTCGTAAAACATAATCCCGTGGACGAATGGGTGGAGGGGAAATCCTAGTCCACGGACAAAATGTGAGAGGAACACTACCCTCTCCTGAGGTTTCGGGGTGGGGATGATCTGCCCTTCGGTCGGAAGCTTGTGCGCAATGTTTGCGGACAGGTATCTGGCCTCTCGTAGCTTCATTATGTCCTCCTCCGTGACGGAGGAGGCCATCCACTTGCCTCCTGCTCCGGACATGCTTGAATGACTTTGCGGAGAAGGTGAGGGCTTGGGCGTTAGAGCTCGAGCAAGAGGGAATGGATGAGCAGAGGAAGAAGAAGGCGTGGGTGAAAAAGGGGAATCCTTATCTCTTTATAAAGGTGGTAGAAACTGTGCGCCTCCCCACTTGCCCTGTAAACTCGTTTATTCCCTAAGTGTTGTGTTGATGGCGCGGTTGGGTTACCCACACCCGTATTGATGAGAATCCCGTGATAAGGGGACACGATCTCTGCTTCGACAAGACGTGCCAATAAAACCGCCTCGCAAGACGTGCAGTAGCAGGTTGTGAAAAACAGTTCGCATAAAGACCGGGCCACGGCGTAGTGTCGCGCTATGAAAAATTGTCGGCAGATTAGATTCGTGAAAAATTGTGCTATCTACGATGGTATGTGGAATTTGTTTTGCAGGGCCGGACACGATTAGTGTGTTCAAGATCTACCTTGGAGTATTCGGAGAAGGAACCCGCCTTGCAATGCCGAAAACAATCTGCGCGCCACACTCATCATCATTGAAGCCTGGTTCACGGGCTACTAAGGGAGTCCTGGATTAGGGGGTCCTCGGATAGCCGGACTATATGCTTATACCGGACTCTTGGACTATGAAGATACATGATCGGGTGGGACTCTCCTTTGCGTGGAAGGCAAGCTTGGAAATTCGGATGTGTAGATCTCCTTCTCTGTAACCGACTCTGTGTAACCCTAGCCCTCTCCGGTGTCTATATAAACCGGAGGGTTTAGTCCGTAGGACAAGAACAATCAGAATCATAGGCTAGCTTCTAGGGTTTAGCCTCTACGATCTCGTGGTAGATCAACTCTTGTAATACTCATATCATCAAGATCAATCAAGCAGGAAGTAGGGTATTACCTCCATAGAGAGGGCCCGAACCTGGGTAAACATCGTGTCCCCCGCCTCCTGTTACCATTAGCCTTAGACGCACAGTTCGGGAGCCCCTACCCGAGATCCGCCAGTTTTGACATCGACACCGGCCCCTGGAGGGATCATTAGTAGCAACAAGCCAGCGGCCAAGTCTACAGGGCCCGGACATCCGGCCCCGGCCTGGAAATCTGGACAAGCCTATCCAGGGAGCCCCAGACCATCCTCCTCCAGCCCGGACATCCAGCCCGAAGCCCAGACATTCGGCGCCTTGTGAATCCTCGGACATCCGGCTCGATGCCCTGACGTCCGCCCCCGCCTGTCTGCGCACAGTGAAAGGGTCGTGGCCCATGAACCCCTTCGCCCACCTAAACTATATACACTCCTCCTCCCTATTTCTAGGGTTAGCAAAGGATTATCTCATTTGAGAGATAGAGCTTTGCTCATCCACTTGATACCTTCTCCACAGGAGTTCAGGACCTCTTGGAAGAAGCTCCCCCAAGTGGATTCAAGACCGCATCAGGGAAGACCCCTCAAGACCTCCTCACGGAGAAGAACTACCGCTACTTGTATCGTCCTTTGTTGATCGTGGATCATGTATGTCTTTGTGTTTTGAGGATCCAGCACATGTGTAATCGAATCTTGTTGGTTTGAGTGTTTCCCCTCGTGTTTTCCCTTGTGTGCTTCGTAGGATCTACTCCAATCGTGAATGATCGATCCTAGGGTTTCCACCCTACATCATGTTGGTATCATGAGCCTAGGTTGATCACGAATTTGGAGCCCCTACCCTTGCTTTCTAGCCTTGTTTTGTTGATTTTGTCCCAAATTCCAAAATCCCCACAAAATAGCCCTCCCAATTTTTTTGTGATTTGTTGGTGTCATGAAGTTTTGTTGGATTTGATCCACGGATTTTGTGTGTAGAAGGTATATCTATCTTTCCCCCATCTTTCCCCCAATTTCCATCCACAAAATCTCCCGAATTTTGCCCCGAATTTGTCTTCTCCCCGTGAGTTCATCGAGTTCGTCCATGGATCTAGAGCCCGGACATCCGGCCCGTGACCCCCGGATATCCGGCCCTCAAGCCTGGAAATCCGGCCCCTCACAGCATCTCTTCCATCGACCGCTCCGTTTCCCGCCTAACTGTCACGGCATACCACCATCACTTCTGCATATCACCACCGCTTTTTCGAACCATCATTGCTTACCCATTTTGCACTCTGGCATATTTTGACACATTTGATCTTTCAGATTTTAGTTGTGGTTTCCATTTCCTAACGTGTTTCAGCTACTTAGGGACGGTTCGACGACATCACTGCCGCTCATATTCATCATCGACATCGACCACTTCACAATTTTAACACCTCGACCGTAAGCAAGAATGATAACCCCTATATCATCTTGGTATCATGGTATTCCTTCATTGTACATTCTTGCCATTGCATTGATAACCCCATAGACCATTTTGCGTACCTTTCCTATTGAGACTAGCCTTTGAGTATTGCTGGCAATGTTACTTGTGCACATTAGTGATCATCGCGGATATCATCATCTTGGTGTCCATATCTTGGTATTATCTCTTGTGTCACAAGGTTGTCATAGCATATACACAATTGCTAGCTTGGTTAGTGAAGTTTTGCACAAGTAGACATCAAAAGAGCTCAAAAGAGAAAGAGATAAACAAGCTTTTAAGCAAACGAGAAAGATAAGCAAAGAGCTTTTAAGCAAGAACCATAGCATAATACAACATTAAGATTGTCATACTCGATCATCTTGGATCATATCATCGGAATACCATACTTATAGCATACTATGGATAGAAGTCGTTGCATTTTGCTTAGTAGGTTGTGCACAAGTTTCGTATCCGCCTATTGTGCAATCGCGCTAGCGTCTCTCTAGTGTTGTGCCACAAGAGCATTTTCCGTGGATTCCACATTTTGAGCTCATTTTTTGTTGCATGACCCTATTTATCTATTTGCGTGTGTGTTCCCGTGTACCACTACTTGCTATTGGTATACTTGTTGCATTTATGATTGCGAATCTTTTTCTACATCATTGAGTCTCACTAACAATTGCATAAATTTTGTGTCAATTCCTAACCGAGCTCCACTATAAGCTTTATTTGTGTAGGTGTGAGAACCAACAAGAATTGGTACCAATTGTGTTATTTCCTTGTTACACATTTGAGTGATCATTGATCCATCTTCAACATCGGTCAAGGTACATTTGGTATAAGTTCTTCTCTTTCTCCCACTCAAACATTTTCTTGGAATGATGGATAGGCCAAGTTATTCTACAAACCCACTTTTCATCAAGCAAGACGACGACTCGACCTCCTACATCACCAAGAGCCACCTCTTTGGTGCAAAACGAGCTTTGCATCAAGAACAACAAGCATTGAGCGACCACATCGACAATCTAGCAACCGACTTGCGACTCTCCGAGAAACGTACACGAGACTACTTCGACAATAAGCTCGAACACAAACAAGAGAACGACGCGATAATGGACAAGATTCGTGCCTTGTTGGTCA
This sequence comes from Triticum aestivum, assembly GCF_018294505.1. Classification (NCBI taxonomy): domain Eukaryota; kingdom Viridiplantae; phylum Streptophyta; class Magnoliopsida; order Poales; family Poaceae; genus Triticum; species Triticum aestivum. The sequence continues at coordinate 460,721,940 of NC_057804.1, forward strand.
ACCACTCTTCTACAACTTCGTCATACTCAAGACGGATCCGCTCGAGTCGACACTCCGACGACACAATCTCCGGCTCAAGTACACCGACATCGAACACTCTATGTTGAGCCACGCGCCAAGACCTTCAAGTGAACCGCAATCCTCTACACGGAACTGATCCTCAAGAGCAACTTCTAGCGCAAGTACATCGACATCATCAAAATCAAGCTACCTTCGAGCAAGCACAAGAAAGGCAACGTCTATGCCAACAAGAGGAAGAGAGCGCACGCCAACACCAAGATGAGCAAGACGCCGAAGCTTCCCATCTACAACAACAATGGCGTGAAACCCAAGCACTTGAGGCGCAACGTGCCCTCCACAACGTGAGTCGCATCGTCACCGACCGCAACCGACATACGCGCGAACAAGAAGAAGCACTTCACGAAGAAGTTCAAGAGAGGAAATATCAAGCTCGATTGCATCAACAAGTTCTGCAAGCTCCTCCACAAGGCCCACAAGCTCGACAAAAACCTCAAGTACGTCAAGAGAAACAAGACAATAGGAATCCTCCACGCCAAGAACAACATGAGGTTGATAATCCTCCATGTCAAGGGCATCATCATCATCCTCGATGCCAACACAATGAAGAACAATGCTACGGCAAGCTCAAGTTCACCATGCCCAAGTTCACCGGAAGCAATGATCCCGAAGAGTGCCCATCATGGGCATTGAAGGTCGACAAGATCTTTCAGTTGCACAACTATGTGGAAGAGAAGAAGATTGCCATAGCATCCCTTGAGTTCCAAGACTATGTACTCATATGGTGGGAGCAAGTCATCGAGCATCGAGAAGCAAGAGGTGAACCACCAATAACCACATGGGATCAAATGAAGGATGTCATGAGAGCAAGCTTTGTGCCAACCTACTACAACCGCGACCTTTTCAAGAAGCTCCAACTCCTCAAGCAAGGAACAAAGACCGTTGAAAAGTACTACAAGGAAATGGAAATTGGCATGATATGAGCCAATGTCACGGAAGGTGATGAGCAAACTATGGCACGTTTCTTGAATGGACTCAACCATCCTATCAAGAACATCGCCAACTTCCAACCCTACTCCAATTTCATCAAGCTAGTGCATCAAGCTACCAAGGCGGAACACCAAGTGCAAGATCACTTCAAGTATGCCAAGTTCGCTTCTAAGAACTACGGATCCTCCTACAACCAACCTTCAATGACTACTATGACCCCTACCTCGACAAAAGCTTCACTAAGAAATGGCAACAATTCAAGCTTCAAGAAAACTTTGACATCCTCAAGTCATCCTCCTACTACAAGCAACTTCAAGCCGAGAGCTTCATCATCATCTACTCCAACCGATGAGACCATCAAGACAAATTCAATTAAGTTCTTCTCATGCGGCGGCTGAGGCCATAAGTCTTTTGAGTGCACCAATAAGCACACCATGATCCTCAACAACGATAGCACATACGACTCAATGAGTGAAGAGGAAATAGAAGCCATTCAGCAAGTCGCCATGCACCGACGCATGAAAAGGGTGAATATGATCAAGTCTCTTGTGACGAAGATTTGAGTCCCGCTCTCGTTGTCTCCAAGGTTTTGACTCTTCAACATCAACAAGACAGAGGCCAAAGATGCCATATTTTCCACACCAAGGCCAGCATCAATCGAAGGTCCATGAAGGTCATCATAGATGGAGGGAGTTTCCATAACTTGGCAAGTGAAGAACTATATTCCAAGCTCCAACTAGTCAAGATGAAGCACCCACACCCCTATAAGGTCCAATGGCTAAGCGACTCCGGCACTATCCAAGTCGAGCATATGCGCAAGTTTCCTTCAATATCTGAGCATACGAAGACATTTTGGAGTGTGATGTCATTCCAATGTCCGTTTTGCACCTCCTTCTTGGACGACCATGGCAATTTGACCGCAACGTCATCCACAACGGGCGAATCAATCACTATAACTTCAAGATGAAAGGAAAGCAGTATGATGACCCACAAGTGTATGGGATCAATTGTAGCCCTTTTCGATAAGTAAGAGTGTTGAACCCAATGAGGAGCAGAAGGAAATGACAAGTGGTTTTCAGCAAGGTAATGTCTGCAAGTGCTAAAATTTTAAGTAGCGGAGTAGTTTGGTAGCAAGATAATTTGTAACGAGCAAGTAACAATAGTAGTAACAGAAGTGTAGCAAGGTAGCCCAATCCTTTTGAGGCAAAGGACAGGACAAAATGGTTTCTTATGATAAGCAAAGTGTTCTTGAGTGTACACGGGAATTTCATCTAGTCACTTTCATCATGTTGGCTTAATTCTTGTTCGGTACTTTGGTAATTTGATATGTGGGTGGACCAATGCATAGGTGTTGTTCTTACTTGAACAAACCTCCTACTTATGATTAACCCTCTCGCAAGCATCCACAACAACGAGAAAACTATTAAGAATAAGTTCTAACCCTAGCATTAGACTTTTGGATCCAATCAGTCCCTTACGGAATAGCGCATAAACTGGGGTTTAAGCTTCTGTCACTCTTGCAACCCACCATCTAATAACTATTCCACAATGCATTCCCTTAGGCCCAAATATGGTGAAGTGTCATGTACTCGACGTTCACATGACACCACTAAGAGAATGGCAACATACATACCATCAAAATATCGAACACATATCAAGTTCACATGATTACTTGCAACATGATTTCTCCCGTGACCTCAAGAACGAAAGTAACTACTCAAAAATGATAAACATGCTCAAGATCATAGGGGTATTGAATATAATAATGGATATGACCATATAATCTTCCACCAAATAAACCATATAGTAATCGACTACAAGATGTAATCAACACTACTAGTCACCCACGGGTACCAATCTATAGTTTTGATACAAAGATTGAACACAAGAGATGAACTAGGGTTTGAGAGGAGTTTGTGATGTGAAGATGTTAATGAAGATACCCCCCCCTCCCCCAAGATGGGATAGTTGTTGGTGATAATGATGACAATGATTTCCCCCTCCGGGAGGGAAGTTCCCCTGGCGGAATCACTCCGCTGGAGGGCAAAAGTGCTCCTGTCCAAGTTGCACGTTGAGGCGGCGGCGCTTCGTCCCAAATGTCCTCTCCTTATTTTTTCTAGGTCAAAATGACTTATATACCAGAAGACGGGCACCAGAGGTGGGCCGAGGAGGGCAGCACCCACCAGGGCACGCTTGGGCCTCCTGGCGCGCCCAGGTGGGTTGTGCCCACCTGGTGGCCCTCCTCTGGTACTTATTTGCTCCAATATTCCTTAAATATTCCATAAAAAATCCTTGGGGGGTTTTAGCCCATTTGGAGTTGTGCAGAATAGGTAGCTTGGCGTAGCTTTTTAAAGTCCACATTTCCAGCTGCGAGAATTCTCGCCCTTGGTGCATACCTTGCATATTATGAGAGAAAAGGCATTAGAACTACTCCAAAAAGCATTATTATACAATAAAACAACATAAATAACAGTAGGAAAACATGATGCAAAATGGACGTATCAACCCCCCCCCCCCCAAGCTTAGACCTTGGTTGTCCTCAAGCGAAAACCGAAATCGAAAAGCATGTCCACATGCTTAGAGAGAGAGAGGTGTCGATAAAA
>NC_057804.1:460725855-460742448 GCF_018294505.1 Triticum aestivum
AAACAAAAATTCAGACACAGCAGCATCATGTGACTTATTATAAAACTTTTGTTATCGAACTCTTATCATAGACTTCGCATGAACAAGTGACAATTCATCACAATAATGAAGTATAAAGCATAAACTTTATTGTAAATCAACAAAATATGTTCTTAGTCAACTTTGCAACTACAATTCATCATCTTTTCAGGAAGGGTCACATATCGGAGCCTTTAGGCATGTCCACATACTCAACAATTATTGAGTCTTCTATGATTGCTAACACTCACCACGTACACATGAACAAAACATTTCAACCGGACACAAAGAAAGATAGGGGCTTATAGTTTCGCCTCCTAACACTCTCACCTCAAGGGTGATGTCAACAATAATAACTTATGCCACCCATATTCAACTGGACATATGTGCCTAGATCTTTACTAACCACATGATGCTTGCCAAAGGAGAAAAATAAAAGGAATAGAGAGAAAAACTTTGACTCTTGCATAAAAGTAAATACATGAAAGTAAAAGATAGGCCCTTCGAAGAGGGAAGCAGAGGTTGCCATGCTCTTTTTGTTTATATGCTCAACCCCTTAGTGCAAGAGAACATCACGTTATATTGCCCCTTATGATGGCAACCTTTACTATGCAGTCTATCATTTTTATTCTTCACCATCACAAGTTCGTACAACGCTCAATTTTCCCTTACACTAAATGATCTCACATTTTTATAAGCAATTTTTAGTGTCCTTTTTGCACCGATGACAACTTACTTGAAGGATCTTACTAAATCCATAGGTAGGTATGGTGGACTCTCAAACAAGATAAGGTTTAAGGGTTTTGGATGCACAAGTAGTATCTCTACTTAGTGCAGAATTTTTGGCTAGCAAAGATAGGGGCAAGCACCACATGTTGAAGGATCTATGACAATATGACTTCTATGTGAATATGAACAAACATAAATCATTAAGTTGTCTTCCTTGTCCAACTTCAACAATTTTAGCAAATAATATTTTGATGGGTGCTCACAATCAAAAAAGATTTCCATGATAGTGTATTTATATGTGAATCTTCTCTTCCCTTATTAATTCTTTCATGTGTTGCATCATTGACCAATGCTATGTTTGTCAATCTACAATAAAAATCTCTAATTATACTTTTCTTTGTGTGATGTCATTACTTACCATAAGATCGGCATATGATCTTTTTCATTTATTTCCTTTCTTTTTATTGAAAAATGAAAGTACAGGAGGAAAAACTCAAACTAAACTTTATTTTAACTCGCACACGATTACAAGGATTGATCACTAAGCAAACTCATAAAAAAGAATGGATCAAACTAAACTTTTATTCATCTAATAGCAAAAGATAACCATTGATCGAACTAAGAAAATAAAGGCAAAAGATAGTGGAGATTGATATGATACAGGGACACCTCCCCCAAGCTTGGCGAAAGCCAATGGGAGTGCCCATACCCGATACTCAATTTTCTTTTGGTGATGAAGAAGGAGGTGGTGGTGATGAAGTAGATGGGTACTTGTCCTCGGGTTTCCATGGAAGAGGCTCACCATCATAAGAGGAGGAGTGCGCCTCCCAGATCCTGCAACTAGCAGCCAAACTCATACCTTTAAACTTGGCCTCATATTCAAAGACCTGGCTTTGAAGATCGTGGATCTGGCTATGGAGAAAGTTGATTTGCTCGTTGAGGAAGAAGATGATGTCCTTTATGGGCTTGCCATCCACCTTGAGATCACGTGTATAGTCTGCGATCATGAGGTGATTGGCATTGAGTCCACGTTCCACCATCCCCTTCCACATGAAGATGTCCTGCTCCATGGCTCCAAGCCTGGACTCCACGGATCCAGACCCCATGGATCCTTGCACATCGCGGATGTGCAGCACCCCATCGCGCATCTGGATGGCTTGAGTGTGCAGCATCATCTCCCACAGATATGGGTTGATGACGTTGTGGAAGAACTTGTCCTTTGAGGGGCTTGAAGAGGCCATGGTGGATTGGATCTGACAGAAAGCAGCAAGAAAAAAAATAGGAGATTTCTCCGTGATACGGAGATTAACAGGTTTGGGAGGTATATATAGATTTTTTTATCTTGGGGAACAAGCAGAACGGAAGAAAAATGGAGACTGGAAAGTACCCTAGGTGTATCGTGCTCACCAGGGTCACTTTCCTGGAAGTTTCTTATTTTCCTAATTTTCTAAATATTCCAAACTGACAAATAATATTTTTACGGATTTTTTGGAGTTCGTTTACTTACCGTGTCATGTACCTCCTTATTTTCACGATTCTGGAGTGTTCCGGAAGGACTCTCTTATGTGTTCTTCCGGTGTCAAAGTTTGGATAACATTGCTTTCTACATTAATGGGCGTACCTGAGATATAGTGTTTTATTCGTTGCCAATTGACAACCTTTGGGTTAGGCCCTTCGGCATTATTTATTTTGATAGCTCTGGATCGATATAGCTCCTTGATGACATAGTGTCCTACCCATTTGGAGAGGAGTTTTCCTGCAAATAATCTGAAACGAGAGTTGTACGAATGAACATATTCACCTACTTTGAACTCACGCTTTTGGATTCTTTTGTCATGCCATCTTTTAACTTTTTCTTTGAATAACTTAGCATTTTCATAAGCCTGGGATCTCCATTCATCTAATGAGCTAATATCAAAAACCTCTTTTCTCCATCAAGTTTGAAATCATAATTAAGTTCTTTTATTGACAAAAATGCTTTGTGTTCTAACTCAAGAGGTAAATGCCAAGCTTTTTCCTAAACCATTTTATATGGAGACATACCCATAGGAATTTTGTATGTTGTTCTATAAGACCAAAGTGCATCATCTAATTTCTTAGACCAATTCTTCCGGGACATATTAACAGTCTTTTGTAAGATTACTTTTATTTCTCTATTGCTAAGTTCAACTTGACCACTAGACTGCGGATGATAAGGTGTCGCAATTCTATGGTTAACATCATACTTAGCAAGCATCTTACGGAAAGCACCATGAATAAAGTTTGAACCACCATCAGTCATTAAATATCCAGGGACTCCAAACCTTGGGAAAATAACTTCCTTAAGAATTTTAATAGAGGTGTTGTGATCACACACTACTGGTTGGAATAGCTTCTACCCACTTAGTAACATAATCAATAGCAACCAAAATATGTGTATACCCATTAAAGGAAGGAAAAGGTCCCATGAAGTCAAATCCCCAAACATAAAATGGTTCAACAGCATGTGAACAATTCATAGCATTTCTTAATGCTTACCGATATTACCTATTCTTTGGCATTCATTACAAGATGAGACAAACTTTCGGGCATCCTTGAAGAGAGTAGGCCAATAAAAACGAGATTGCAATACCTTATGAGCGGTTCTATCTCCCGCGTGATGTCCTCCATAAGCTTCAGAGTGACATTTCCGTAGGATTTGTTCCTGTTCATGCTCAGGTACACAACGTCTAATAATACCATCTACTCCTTTATAAAGATGTGGGTCATCCCAAAAGTAATGTCTTAAATCATAGAAGATTTTTTTCTTTTGTTGGCATGTGAAGCTAGGTGGTACGTATTTAGCAACAATATAATTAGCATAGTCGGCATACCAAGGTGTACTATGAGAAACATTTATTGTAGCTAGTTGTTTATCAGGGAAGCTATCATTAATTGGTTGTGGGTCATCAAGAATATTTTCAAGTCTAGACAAGTTATCAGCCACGTGGTTCTCTGCTCCTTTCCTATCAGTCATATGAAATTCAAATTCTTGTAGCAGAAGAAACCACCTAATGAGTCTAGGTTTAGCATCTTTTTTCCATACGATATTTTATAGCAGCATGATCAGTGTGAACAATTACTTTAGAATCAACAATGTAAGATCTGAATTTATCACAAGCAAACACCACTACTAAGAATTCTTTTTCAGTAGTAGCATAGTTTCGTTGAGCACTGTCTAGAGTTTTACTAGCATAATGAATACCATTTAATTTCTTATCAACTCTTTGCCATAGGACATCACCAACAACATAATCACTAGCATCACACATAATCTCAAAAGGCAAGTTCCAATCAGGTGGTAGAACAACATGTGTAGTAATTAAGGCTTTCTTTAGTGTTTCAAAGGCTTCCATACAATCATCATCAAACTCAAAGGGAATATCCTTTTGCAAAAGATTAGTAAGAGGCCTAGAAATTTTAGAGAAGTCTTTGATAAACCTTCTATACAAACCATCATGACCAAGGAAACTATGAATACCTTTGATATCTTCAGGACATGTCATTTTCTCAATTGCATCAACCTTGGCTTTGTCCACCTCAATGCCTCTTTCAGAAATTTTATTGCCCAAGACAATACCTTCATTAACCATAAAGTGGCACTTCTCCCAACAAGACAAGATTTGTTTGTTCATATCTCTGCAAAACTTGATCAAGATTGCATAAAAAATCATCAAAAGACTTCCCATAAACAGAAAAGTCATCCATGAAAAACTCAACAATCTTTTCACAAAAATCAGAGAATATAGCAGTCATACATCTTTGAAATGTTGCAGGTGCATTACATAAACCGAAAGGTATACGTCTATAAGAAAACGTTCCAAAAGGACAAGTAAAAGTGGTCTTTACTTGATCAGATTGTAAAACAAGTATTTGTGAAAAGCTAGAGTATCCATCAAGGAAGCAAAAATGTGTGTGCTTAGATAATCTTTCTAACATTTGATCGAAAAAATGCAGAGGGTAATGATCTTTTCTAGTAGCTTTATTTAATTTTCTATAATCAATTACCATTCTTTAGACTGTGACAATTCTCTATGACATAAGCTCATTCTTATCATTAGGAACAACAGTAATACCTCCCTTCTTAGGGACATGCTACGTCTTGAGCTTGCGTTGGTTTTCCTTGAAGAGGAAAGGGTGATGCAGCACAGTAGCGTAAGTATTTCCCTCAGTTTTTGAGAACCAAGGTATCAATCCAGTAGGAGGCTCCTCACAAGTCCCACGAACCTACACAAACAAAGAAAGAACTCGCAACTAACGCGATATAGGGGTTGTCAATCCCTTCACTACCACTTGCGAAAGTGAGATCTGATAGAGATAATATGATAAGATAAATATATTTTTGGTATTTTATAATATAAATGCAAAAAGTAAAGATGCAAATAAAAGTAGATTGAAAGCTTATATGATAAAAGATAGACCCGGGGGCCATAGGTTTCACTAGTGGCTTCTCTCAAGATAGCATAAGTATTATGGTGGGTGAACAAATTACTGTCGAGAAATTGATAGAAAAGCAAATAATTATGAGATTATCTAGGCATGATCATGTATATAGGCATCACGTCTGTGACAAGTAGACCGACTCCTGCCTGCATCTACTACTATTAGTCCACACATCAACCGCTATCCAGCATGCATCTAGAGTATTAAGTTCATAAGAACAGAGTAACGCATTAAGAAAGATGACATGATGTAGAGGGATAAAATCAAGCAATATGATATAAACCCCATCTTTTTATCCTCGATGGCAACAATACAATAAGTGCCTTGCAACCCTTTCTGTCACTGGGTAAGGACACCGCAAGATTGAACCCAAAGCTAAGCACTTCTCCCATGGCAAGAAAGATCAATCTAGTAGGCCAAGCCAAACTGATAATTCGAATAGACTTGCAAAGATAACTCAATCATACATAAAAGAATTCAAAGAATATTCAAATATTTCTCATAGACAAACTTAATCATAAACCCACAATTCATCAGATCTCGACAAACACACTGCAAAAAGAGTTTACATCGAATAGATCTCCACAGGAGAGGGGGAGAACATTGTATTGAGATCCAAAAAGAGAGAAGAAGCCATCTAGATAATAACTATGGACCCGAGGGTCTGTGGTAAACTACTCACAACTCACCGGAAGGGCTATGGTGTTGATGTAGAAGCCCTCCATGGTCGATTCCCCCTCCGACGGAGCGCCGGTGAAGGCTCCAAGATGGGATCTTGCAGATATAGAAGGTTACGGCGGTGGAAATTGTGTTTCGGTGGCTCCCTGGATGTTTTCGGGGTACATAGGTATATATAGGAGGAAGAAGTACGTCGGTGGCCGCTCGAGGGGCCCAGGAGACAGGGGCGCACCCAGGAGGGGTGGGCGTGCCCTCCTATCTCCTGCCCGCCTCGATTGCTTCTTGACTTGCACTCCAAGTTCTCCGGATCACGTTCGTTCCAAAAATCACGCTCCCAAAGGTTTCATTCCGTTTGGACTCCGTTTGATATTCCTTTTCTTCGAAATACTGAAATAGGCAAAAAAACAGCAATACGGGTTGGGCCTCCGGTTAGTAGGTTAGTCCCAAAAATGATATAAATGTGTAAAATAAAGCCCATAAACATCCAAAACAGGTAATATAATAGCATGGAATAATCAAAAATTATAGATACATTGGAGACGTATCAGGACATAATGAACATGACTTACCCGTCTACAATTAACTATAGGACAGATTATACCTGCTTCCAGAAGTTTCAATAATTTCATTCTTACCACTTCTTTCATTTTCGGATTTAACCGACGTTGGTGATTAACAACGGGCTTAGCATCAAGTTCCATATTAATCTTGTGCTGACATAGAGTGGGACTAATGCCCAAGATCATCATGAGTATATCCACTAGCAGGCCTGTGCTTCCTTAGAACTTTCAATAATCTTTCTTCTTCATGTTTTGAAAGGTTAGCACTAATAATAATAGGATATATCTTCTTTTCATCAAGATAAGCATATTTCAAAGTGCCTAGTAATTGTTTTAGTTCAAACACAGGATCACCTTTAGGTGGAGGGGGACCTCCTAGAGTTTCAATAGGCAAATTGTGTTTAAGCAGAGGTTGTTGTTCGAAAAAGATTCTATCTATTTCATTTCTTTCACGCATATGCAAATCATTTTCATGGTCTAGAAAATATTGTTCCAAAGGATCAGTAGGAGGTACAGTAATAGAAGCAAGACCAATAATTTCATCCTTACTAGGCAAATCTTTCTTATGAGGTTGTTTACTAAACTTGGGAAAATTAAACTCATGAGATTCATCACCAAAGCTAACACCGATAGTTTGTTTCTCACAATCTATTTTAGCATTGATGGTGTTCAAGAAAGGTCTACCAAATATAATGGGACAAAAGTCATCTTGTGGAGTGCTAAGAACAAGAAAACCAGTAGGGTATTTTATTTTCCCACACAAGACTTCAACATCTCTGAGAATCCCAATTGGTGATATAGTATCTCTATTAGCAAGTTTAATAGTAACATCTATGTTTTCTATCTCAGCAGGTGCTATTTCATCTTTAATTTCTTCATATAATGAGAAAGGAATAGCACTCACACTAGCACCTAGGTTACATAACCCATGATAACAGTGATCTCCTATCTTAACTGAGACAACATGCATGCCAACAACTGGTCCATATTTATCTTTTCCTTCAGGTTTAGCAATTCTAGAAGCTTAATCACAGAAGTAAATAACATGGCCATAAATATTATCCACTAAGAGATCTTTAATCATAGCAACACTAGGTTCAAATTTTCTTTGTTTAGATGGTTTGGATGTTCTAACATAACTTTTGTTAACCACAGTTGAAGCTTTAGCATGTTCCTTCATCCTAACAAGAAAAGGTGGTTTTTCGATATAAGCAGTGCGGACAGCTGGATCAACATTGTATATGATAGTTTCTTATTTAGGTTTACTGGTTATTTAACTTCTTCTTTAATTGGTGGGTGATATTTAAACCACTTCTCCTTAGGGAGATCAACATGAGTAGCAAAAGATTCACAAAAGGAGGCTACTATCTCCGAGTAAAGTCCATATTTTGTGCTAAACTTTTGAAAAATGTCGGTATTCATAAAAGATTTAACACAATCAAACTTAGGTTCAATACCTGACTCTTTACCTTCGTCGAGTTCCCAATCTTCAGAGTTGCGTTTAATTCTTTCTAAAAGATCCCACCGGAATTCAATAGTCTTCTTCATAAAAGAACCAGTACAAGAAGTATCGAGCATGGATTGATCACTACGACAAAGCCGAGCATAAAAAATATGAATGATATATTCTCTCGAGAGCTCATGATTGGGGCATGAATATAACATTGACTTAAATCTCCCCAAAGCTAGAGCGATACTTTCTCCTTCACGAGGCCAAAAATTATATATAAGATTCCAATCATGATAAACTAGATGCATAGGATGAATTTTTTGATGAAATTCCAATTTCAAACGGTTCTAGTTCCAAGATCCAATATCATCGCATAGCCTATACCATGTCAATGCTTTTCCCTTAAAAAATAAAGGGAAAACATTCTTCTTAGCTTCATCTCCGGGAAAACCTGCAAGCTTAAAAATCCACAAATTTCATCCACATATATCAAGTGCATATCAGGATGTTCGGTTCCATCTCCTGCATATGGATTAGATAGTAGTTGTTCTAACATACCCGCAGGAATTTCATGTTCAACATTTTCAGTAGGTGCAGTAGGTTGAGGGGTGACTAATTGTGGTTCGGGTTGAGGTGAAGATACCCCGAACAAACCCCTCAAAGGATTTGTTTCATAGTAGCAAGTGACAATAAATTTCGGCATGTAGTAATAATGTTTCCTTACCAATTTCAACTTACCAAGAGCGCTTCACTCCCCGACAACGGTGCCAGAAAATTGCCTTGATGACCCACAAGTGTATGGGGTCAATTGTAGACCTTTTCGATAAGTAAGAGTGTCGAACCCAACGAGGAGCAGAAGGAAATGACAAGTGGTTTTCAGCAAGGTAATGTCTACAAGTGCTAAAATTGTAAGTAGTGGAGTAGTTTGGTAGCAAGATAATTTGTAACGAGGAAGTAATAATGGTAGTAACAAAAGTACAGCAAGGTAGCCCAATCCTTTTGAGGCAAAGGATAGGCCAAAACGGGTTCTTATGATAAGCAAAGTGTTCTTGAGGGTACACGGGAATTTCATCTAGTCACTTTCATCATGTTGGCTTAATTCGTGTTTGGTACTTTGATAATTTGATATGTGGGTCGACAGGTGCTTAGGTGCTGTTCTTACTTGAACAAGCCTCCTACTTATGGTTAACCCTCTCGCAAGCATCCGCAACTACGATACAAGTATTAAGAATAAATTCTAACCATAGCGTTAAACTTTTGGATCCAATCGGTCCCATACGGAATAGCGCATAAACTGGGGTTTAAGCTTCTGTCACTCTCGCAACCCCATCTAATAACTACTCCACAATGCATTCCCTTAGGCCCAAATATGGTGAAGTGTCATGTATTCGACGTTCACATGACACCACTAAGAGAATGACAACATACATACCATCAAAATATCAAACACATATCAAGTTCACATGATTACTTGCAACATGATTTCTCCCATGACCTCAAGAATGAAAGTAACTACTAACAAATGATAAACATGCTCAAGATCATAGGGGTATTGAATAGCATAATGGATCTGAACATATAATCTTCCACCAAATAAACCCTATAGTAATCGACTACAAGATGTAATCAACACTACTAGTCACCCACGGGCACCAATCTATAGTTTTGATACAAAGATTAAATGCAAGATATGAACTAGGGTTTGAGAGAAGTTGGTGCTATGAAGATGTTGATGAAGATAGCCCTCTGCAAGATGGGAGAGATGTTGGCAATGATGATGACGATGATTTCCCCCTCCAGGAGGGAAGTTCCCCCGGCGGAATCGCTCTGCCGGAGGGCAAAAGTGCTCCTGCCCAAGTTCCACCTCGAGGCAGCGGCGCTTCATCCGAATGTCCTCTCCATATTTTTTTTCTATGTCAAAATGACTTATATACTAGAAGATGGGCATCGGAGGTGGGTCGAGGAGGGCAGCACCCACCAGGGCGTGCCTGGGCCTCCTAGCGCACCCAGGTGGGTTGTGCCCACCTGGTAGCCCTCCTCTAGTACTTATTTGCTCCAATATTCCTTAAATATTCCATAAAAAATTCCTCGCAGAGTTTCCGCTCATTTGGAGTTGTGCAGAATAGGTAGCTTGCACTACAAAAAAATACACTTCCCTGATGATACATGTTTGTCACAGTAGGTCACGTTTTTTGTCATGCATGTACATCCAAGACAAATTGATGACATAATCAAGATAGTCATACCTGTGCTGTTGTAGAAGTGTTCGATGACATTACCAAAATTATCATCACGGAAGTGTCCACTTCCATGACGATAAATCACGCGTCATAGAACTGCTTTTGTCAAGGGTGACCGACATGTGGCATCCACCGTAAGGGAACGCCGTTAAGCTATCGGGTCGGGTTTTGGATCCGATAACCCGTTAACAGCCCCGACCAATGGGGATTTTCCATGTGTAAAATCATCATTGGTTGGAGGAAACACGTGTCAGCTCACCATTGGGACAGATGTCATCCACACATTGGACAGAAGGCGCCTATGATACATCGACACGTGGCATGGCCCAACAGAGGCCCATTCCTGTGAAAAGGCCAGCCCGTTTGACTTGGCCAAAAGGTGGCAGGCCGGCCCATGGAAAGCCTGTTAACGGCTTGTTCGCATATAGCCCATTTACAGTCCGCTAACCCAAGGCTCGTTACGCCCTATCCAAATTAGGCCCAGTAGCGTCATCTGGGCCATCCAATATGATTTCAGCCCGTTTTCACTTCTAGCCCATGTATGGCCCATGACGTCTTTCGGCCCATGTGAGGCCCTATGTAACTCTTGGCCTATTAAAGGCCTGTGGTGAAATTGGCCCGCAATGAATAGTGTATCACTTTACACCCACTAACGACCCGTGGTGAAACTGGCCAGTAATGAACAGTATATCACTTTATACCCATTATGGGCCAGTTATTCAGTTGGGCCGTTTCCAGCAAATGTTATCTTTCGGCCTTCTCAGAGCCCATTTATTCTTCGGCTCATTTCCAGCATTCGTTTACTTACGGCCCGTTATTGTCATTTTCTGCTTGTGGGCCAAATTCAGCCCATGGTTACATCGGCCCGTTTGTGGTCCGTTAATACCTTGGGCTGTTTTCATAGCGTCATCAAATACGGCCTATTAACGATGGCCCGTTATGGTCATACGGCCCGTATAAGGCCCATTGATGATACGACCCGTAGAAAGCCCATTGTTTCTACGGCCCATAGAAGGTCCACTGTTTCTATGGCCCGTAGAAGGCCCATTGTTTCTATGGCCCGTAGAAGTCCCATTGTTTCTACGGCCCATAGAAGGCCACATGTTTCTACGGCCCGTAGAAGGCCCACTGTTTCTACGGCCCGTAGGAGGCCCAGTGTCACTACAGTAAATATTAGCCCATGGTTATTGTGGCCTAGTTTTAAAAAGAACTGCACTGACTACAAGCAAATAAATAAACAAGACAACAAGGAAATAAATAAGCAAGCAACTTATGCTAGGCTATCACGGCTGTTACACATATTACATCCACTGGGCATCAAAGTTCGCCACCAGTGCAAATATAGGGAACAAAGCAGCATATCATATACACTGGTTGTCAAAGTTGGCAACCAACGCAAATAAACGCCGCAGCAAAACAAATCCAGAACTGAAACCACTTCAGAAGATCTCAAGAAACAATATCCTGGGTAACCATAATGCTGGCAAGATGCTTAGCAAGCTTATTAAGTTTCTCTTGTTTCGCGCTTAAATCCTCCAGCGCTTGCTATTGCACTAGAAAATATGCATCTGAATTCTGCAGGGACTTCCTCAGTCCTTCAGCTTCCTGTCGCAGCACATCTGATCGATGTCTTTCAACTTAAAGTTGAGACTCAAGAAGATGAACTAATTCAGGAGCGAGTTCGAAGAGCTTGTGCCAGCAGTAGTGGCCAATAACTCGAACACTACATCAAGACAGGACTTTTGGGTTCCCTCACTGTCGTCAAGATAGTTTTTATCAGCTTTCTTGGAGACCAACATGGATGTCTCACTATCTTGAACCTTGTCTGCATTACTTCCTTTACCATTGGATAACGTGGTACTGTTCTCCAATATTTTGTCCGCATTCTAAAAGAGAAACAAGCAGACACATCACATGTTTACCATGTTGTATATGAAACTCATTTTGGTAAATGAGTTCAGTAGTAAAGTGGACAGGATAACAGCATGAAACAAACATATATCTATGTGCCATGGTCACTTTATGGTCTATATCATTCTAGTTTTTGTTGCCAAATCAAGATAGAGACACCGTTCAAATAATATTTGTTCAAGACAAAGCAGAATAGACAGAATATAAGTGTGGGTAACTATAGAGCAATAACAACACTTGTAATGTGCATGACATGAGAACATAACTGTTTATTCAATTGAAACTGAAATCAACATAGAGCAGGTTACAACAGCAAACCAGTTAAAGAAACAGGTTTAAAACATACCTGTTGCACCATTGGAGTTTCAGTTCCATCCTTCAAATTTGAAAATAGTTGGTATGAGTAAATACAGTAATGCAAGAGCAAAGAAGTATGAACCATAGCTACAGAACCTGACCTGAGAACAAATCTTCTTCTCCTTTAAGCGTTGAGTTGGGATTCAGAGTGGTGGTCCTCGTGCTTTGGGCACTGCAGTTCCCTTACTAACCGCTCGTGTTTGGGTGCTCTGTGGTGGAGACGGTGCTATGTAAACTAGAACTGGGTTACTATCTGCCGGGGTTGGGGTTAAAAGGGGTGTATCTGGTTCTCTGTCCAACTAGGTAGGGGTACAATCTGCAAGAGTCTGGGTTATGTGTGGTGGATCTGGTCCTTGGGCAAGTACAACCGTTGTTCTATCTGCATCAACTGGTAGCACTATCTTTTCTGAAGACCGTGTTGTTACTCCCTTAGATACTGCCATCACGCTCTCCAATTCAAATGGCTGATAAATAAGAAAAGTAATTGGAAGTATAGACATTATATGATAGACAGGTGCAATGGATAGTGGGGAATAAAAGAGGGCATGAAATAATTCATATTTATGTTTTCTAACCAAACAGGATAGCATGACACAATTTCACATATATGATGGCTAACTAAACAGGATAGCATAACACGATTTCACATTATGATGGCTAACTAAAAAAGATGGAAAGACATAGTTCAAAATATGAGACTATGTAAACAGGATGACATGACATAACTATATAATGTATTTATTAAATAGGTTGGCATGCCATAATTCACATACATTCATGGATAGAATGCCATAATTCTAAATATGATGACTATAAACACTAAACAGGATGAGATGATATAACTATATGATGTCTTTATTAAATGGGTTGCCATGCCATAATTCAGATAGATGATGTGTATGTACTATGTAAACATGATGGCATGATATAATTCAAATATATGATTTATATAGTAAGCAAGTAAGCAGATGGCAATCTATATATGATGTAAAAACTAAGCAATGCAAGACAACATGCATGACATGGGTAATATAACCCTGCCAAGTTTGAGCATAGACCTCAGGGGGGAAATAGGACTGGTCATCAGTCTTTGAATCCTCCTCTGAGGAGCTCTCTGTAGCCAGCAAGATGTCTGCTTCAGCAGGTAGCATTGTCTGCTCTGAATACCTTGTTTTCACTCCAGATACTTCCATCACCGCTTCAAATGGTTGATGCACAGGAAGAGTAGTTGAATATATAGACGTTGTCGAAAATGGAACACGTAACACAAAAAAATGATAGCATGATATAATTCACATACATGATGATTGGCTAAAGAGCATGGCACCGGCGGAGCTACGTGCAGGCAAAAGCGTGTCGTGGCCCGCCCTACCCAAAAGCCAAAAGGTAAATTACTATGCCCGGTGAGTGTGAGGCGTCATGCGTCAGGAGCATGAACGCGTATGAGAGGTTGGCTTTTCCTCATGAATATGCAGGAGGGACTTGTTCTCGTTTCAGCCTAGTCTGGTTTACAGTGAGCATAGATCAATATACCTAGTAGCATCCAAGTAGTATGGCTTAAGTTGTGATTTTTTTGTGTTCTCTTTTACGTTGGCCCGCCCAACTATTTGGTTGTAGCTCCGCCACTGCAGCATGGCATTGCATAATTCACCTATATAATTCCTTTGCAATAAGATAGCATTGTATAAATCACATATATAATGTCTTGCAACAAGATGGCAATGCATAAATCACATATATGGTAATTAGACACTGAACAGGTGGCATTCACACAAAGCATGTCTAAACAAATCAAATGGCATAGCAATGCAAGACACCATACGCATGATATGAGCAACATAACCCTGCCAAGTTAGAGCATACACCTCGGGGGGGAATAGGACTGGTCATCTATCTCTGAATCCTCCTCTGAGGAGCTATCTGTTACCAGCGAGATATGCGCTTCGTCAGATAGCATAGTCTGTTCAGAAGACCTTTTTTCACTCCATAATTTGACATCACCGTGTCAAATGGCTGATGCACACGAAGAGCAGTTGAATGTACTAACATTGTTGACGAATGTAATATGTAACGAAAAAAAGATGGCCTGATATAATTTACATATAAGATGACTAGCTAAGCAGGATGGCATTGCAAAATTCACATATATGATGCCTAGCTAAACAAGGTGGCCTTGCATAATTCACATAAACGATGAATAAACTAAACAGATGGCATTCGCACAAAGGATGTCTAAACTAAGCAGATGACATATTTGATGTATAAAGTAAGCAATGCAAGACACCATATGCATGATATAACCAACATCAGCATGCCAAGTTAGAGCGAAGACCTCAGGGGGTAAATAGGAGTTATCTTCTCCTTCTGAATCCCCCTCAGAACAGATATCTTCCTCTCGATTACAATCCGAAATGCATGGAGGGGGGGCTGCCTTTGCGCCTACCATGGAGCAACATCTGCATGAAATTATATTGCCACGCAAGGCTCGTCTCTTTTGCTCTACATGTTCAGTTCCGTTGTTTAGAATAACTATCATGCATAGGAATAAAACATAGTGAGATTATGTAAGGAGTGCATGCAGAAATCCAGAGTGATGGTAGCAACCTGTGGATAGACCCAAAACCAATAATAGCAGGCAGATAATGGCTTCAGTTAATAAATACAGATAATGGCTTCTTTATTGTTTGTTTCCCACCCAACATGAAACTCATAGTAGACACCGGAGATTAACCAGATAGTAGATAGATACTATTGATAGCGGCCCCGATATGTACCCCACAACCATTTAAAAACTCAAGTTTGACCATTAGTTTGGAGCTGACTCAGAGTCTAATCGGTGAACAGGATGATAAAGTAGCATGTAATATTAAGCGATGCATAACGTAAGAAGACACAAAAGAGTGCGACCTCTCTTGCGGACCCGTGTAGTCCTCGAGGTCATCTGCTCGGTTGATGATGGTAATGCAGTTTTCATGGCTGCCAGCGGCGGGGAAGAAGATCTGAGGCGGCGAAAGACAGTCTGGAGGCCGGATCCCTGCTCTGCTGGACCCTTCTATTGTTGGAGTAGCTGAGCTAGGGTGGACGACGGCGCAGCAGGACCGGGACAAACCACGCAAGGTTTTCTTTGACAACTATCTGTAAGAGAAGTAATTCTGTAAGGGCTCGTTTGAATTGGAGGATTCCAACAATGCAGGGATAGGAAATAGACATGAATAGGATAGGAATGCACGTGCAAAATAGAGAATTTAAAAGCACAGGATTTCTGCCAATCTGGATGTTTGATTCACAACAATTGGAATATCACAGGATGCAAAGAAGCATGGTGAGATTAAGTCAAACCACAAGAAAATGTACGGTTATAATGCTATTATGCTACTATCTCTTAGTATTGTGCTTCATGAATAGGAATTTGAAAAGGAGGA
Organism: Triticum aestivum; assembly: GCF_018294505.1. Lineage (NCBI taxonomy): Eukaryota > Viridiplantae > Streptophyta > Magnoliopsida > Poales > Poaceae > Triticum > Triticum aestivum. Next base: position 460,741,682 of record NC_057804.1, read on the forward strand.
CAAGTGAAAATTAAAATTCCTACATTTTTTCTTTCAAGGAGACACTAAAGGAACAAATCCGTGTGCTCAGTGGACAATATATATAACATGTAGAGTAAAAAAGAGATGCAACAAGTGTACAACCTCTTTGGCGAAGCCATGTTGATCTCAGCGTGATTGGGTTGGCCGGTGAGGATGCTCCGGCTGACTTTGCTGTCGGAGGAGGGGAAGAAGATCTTAGGTGTCTGGAGATGGAGCCCGAGGTACTGCTCCGCTGTGATGGAGGGTTTTGTCGTTGGAGCAGCTCCGGTGAGTTGTACGACATCGAGGCTAGAGTAGGACAAGAGAGACAACGAACAACATTAACCTGAGTGGAATTCTAATAGAATCTCCAATACATGACGTAATATACATAACCATAAAGTGCTAGATGTAATATACATCAGCTGCTCATCTCTGAACTTAACTGTCAAAACTGAACTTAACTGTTGAAATTGAACCTAACTGTCGAAACTGAATTTTGCTGTCGAAACTGAATTTTGCTTTCGAAACTGAACGCACTAGCAAGGTGAGGCTACACGTTGGTCGACTGACTTTGTCATCTCTGGTCAGTCGATTTTGCAGCCGTTGGATGTGAAATCAAGGGCATGCGGTTCATCTTCAACCTCCACCCCCCTGAGCCGCCAGCCACCACCGGCCAAACAGCAGCCCCCCGCCGCCCGCGGCCGGTGGTGCGCCGCCCCGCCTGCCCCGAAAACTCTCCCCACCGCCGGTCCGCCGCCGCCCCG
>NC_057804.1:460742738-460756717 GCF_018294505.1 Triticum aestivum
GGCGATCCGCACGCCACCACGCCGCCACCGCCGGCGACCACCGCCCCCATCCTGAACCCTAAAATAAATAGTGGGGTACCTCTTCGGCGAGCCCCCCTCCCTGCTGCGGCTGGTTCTTCCTTCACCCAGGCAAGCCCACCCCTTGGAAATCGACTAAACCAAAAGTCGATTCAGTCGACTGAAGTGTAGCCAAATCGGAGCAGCATCGCAAGCAAGAGCAAGAGCGAGAGCAGCAGCACGAGCAAGAGCAATAGCAAGAGTAGACTAAGCAGGGGATCGAGAGCAAGAGCAGAGCAGCAGCGCGAGCGAGAGCTAAAGCAGCAGCAACTCCTACTGATGTGGACGTCACCGCCGAGGGAGCGACGCCGTGGAGGAAGTGGCCGGCGACGCCGCCGTGGATGGAGCCGCACCGTGTTAGCTCGGGACCAAGCGCCGGCAGCACTGTGAGATCGAATCAAGAAGAAAATGCGGCGATTTGTGTACAACCTCTTTGGTGGCGCCGATTAGGCCGCAACTTCATCCGAGGGAACAGTGATGATGATGCTCTTCCGGTGGTGCAGGTGAAGACGGCAGTGTGGGAATGGAGGTGGCGCGAAAGACGAGGGGAACGTCGGGGCAGCTCCTTGGAGGTGGAGGACAGGGTGGCTGAACCGGCGGGCCGATGAGATCGACGACGGATCCTCATCTGATATGGTGGATGAGGGACGTCGAGGTGTTGCTGTGGACGACGTCATCGGGGAAGAAGCTCCGGCTGGGTGGCGGACGGAGCAGGGTGTGGGGTTTCGTCGCGGGTTTTCACGGCCTCGGTGTACGAATGGGTGGGCGGATGGGATGGCAGTGGGGAACCATAGCTTAGAGACGCGCTTGTTCGAAATGTGGGGTAAGTTATGAAAGTACCCCCCACCGATTTGAGGCGGTTCTTTCGGTTCAGGGGTACCACAGGCATTTCGCATGTCGGGATTTCACAGGAGGTGGGAGTTTTCGCGCGCGTTGTAATTTCAGAATAGCAACGCGCGGGTTGAGATGGAGGGAGTTGTCGGAGCACAACGAGACAAAGATATATCTTAAATATTTCAGGCTAACAAGGCGCGGGTTGAAATTTCCGGACAAGCCTAACATGTACTGTACCAAATCAATGCACACTACAAATGTCATTCAAAACGTTGAATTCATTTTATGTTCAATTAAAATATTTCGCTACGTGTATAATTCATGCAACCTACTAGTCAGATGAACGTTTTAGTGCATTCCAAACGTATATACTACTGCTTCAATATGAACTAAATTTGAATAAGATCTACAGTAATGATTGTTGTGAAGTCAAAGCATTTGAATTTGTTTCTCTGTTTTAATAAGATCTACAATCATCATTATTGTCAAGTTAAACCATCGTTTGTGTATTATCTTCACAGCACACCACATGACTAGTATCGAGTTACATATGAACTATGTGTACTATATGAACTCGAACTAGATTTTTTGAATCCACTTTATTTTGATTTCAAATCACATTACATTTCTAGCTCTAGCTAGATCTTCATAATCTAAACCATGTCTCATATGTATAATGTGTTTATCACGTTATGTATGGTGCCCCGCCCCCTACGCCTACAAGTATTTAGATGTGAGTTGCAAACACCACACGTTACCACAAATTCAAATAAAATGTGAGAATGTTCGATATATAGTATTGTTTAGATTGCTCGATATTTAGTTGTAAGATGCAAACGCCGCACATTATCACAAATTCAAATAAAATGTGAGATTGTTTGATGTATAGTATGGTTTAGATTGTTCGGCATTTAGCTGTGAGTTGCAAATGCCATGCATTATCACATTATGGTATAACATGTGCACAGCACGTGTATCACCGCTATATTCATGCATGCAATGTTTAAAACACTATGATCTCCTATTCAAATATATGAATCCGCTTTCATATCAAATTATGATCTTTGTTAGTCTCTTACACTCACATAGTCCTCTAACCTTTGTAGCTACCACTAACTTTCTCTCGTGCATGCACATGCCCTCCTCGCCCTCCCCCTCCCTCGGCATTCTATCCACCGGGCACATTCATTTTTTCCATTAGGTCGTTCTCCCAGAGTCTCCACAACTCCTTTCCGACACACAGTGATCGATAAACCTCTCCAGCGATGCCTGCCTACAGCATACACACACACCTTCAATCTCCTCCTTTATGTGTCCTTGCCTCGTGTCTCTCATATGGTCAGACACACGTGTAAACTCTCACCCCTCTTTTAATCGATCTCACAACCGCACACTCCTCCCCCTATCCAGCTAGTAGTTGGGCCTCCCGCACCACCTCCTAGCTCCATTCTCTCTGTCTATCCATCTCGCTGGGCCTTATTTGCCTCTAACTAATGGACGTACACCGACCGGTCTCTCGCTATACATATAGCCAGCTAGGTCCTTATAACTCGTTTTTACCCACACATCGATCGATCTACCTCATTAGTTGTGTCTCTCCCTTCCTCCGACAAACAACAATTGATCTACCGATCTAGTTAGGTTTGCATACCAAACACATGGTTCCCCTTCATCATCCATGGATGCATCCCGACAGATCTATCATGCACAAGCACACACAGAAACACATCCCCACTCTTATTGATAACATTGCAGTTCCACCCTCAGTTTGTCTAGTAGGCCTCTCCCAACATCTCTGAGAAGCAACTCCATCACCCATCCAGCACTCTACCTCTCTCCCTCCCTCTCCCTCCCTCTCTCTCTCCTCTCTCTCTTTGTCCCATCAAATTTCCCGTCCTTAAGTTATGTATGGATGTCGAACGATCTCCCTCATGACATAGCTGGGTCTCTCCTTCTCAACACATATACGAGTCGTTCTACCTCTATAGTTAGGCCTCTGCCTACCCCTCCCCCCACCCCCTACCCCCCATACACACCGATACATCAAGCGCTCTAGTCATGTCTCCCTGCCACACACAAACTTGACATGTCCCCTCTAACGTTCCGGTAGGCCAGTTGCCCTATATCTTTAACTTGCACACACACGCAATTTCGATGGCTCTCTTCATCGATCTCTCACCCACCTGTACTTGATCCTCTCCTCGACTCTATCGATAGCTATGACCCCTCCCTCTCTTCTCGTGGATTGCTCGACCCTCTATGTATGATATGGATAGGCCTCCATTTCACACACATTGCATGCAAAATTTTGTTTGAGATGTCATCGACACATATTCCCACAAATAATTCATGAAATCAACCCCCCACCCCACCCTCACCCCCCACCACAAAACAAAAAACACTCACGAACATGGTTTGTATCTCTCACACACACCCACGTAGGTGGGTGACATGCACGAAGAGAAGAGGTGCATGCACGGCGCACGTACTCTAGTATCTTTCCCAACCACACCCGCGCGGGTACACGGTGGAGCTCATTTCTGTAAGAAAAAGGCAGCCCACGTGGTAATTTGGCACGTGTACTGGTTGTCCACTTGGTGGAGGGAGGGTCGTCTACCACGGGTGAACAAACAAATTGCGACTTGATGCGTTATGTTAAATTAAAAAAAAGAGGCAAACCATGTGGGGCCTACCTTAGAGGCAAGGCTCTATACACTGGAGTACTTTTGATGTGTCCCGTCAACTCGCAGAACAAGGAGAAGCTTGCTTAGTATGTCATCTCCCCCGCCCACGGGCGCGGTGGCTCGCAGGATGAGGTGAAGCTTGCTCCTCCCTCGCCCATGCGCGCGGTGGCTCGCAGGACGAGGAGAAAAATTTACTACTCCCTCCGTTTACTACTCGTCCCTACTACCTTGGTTATAGAGATTATATCATATTGTTTGGAATATTTATGTCCTTAGTAGATTTCAATATGAACTACTAGTACATACTCCAAACACTGATGTATATAGACGTATTTTAGAGTGTACATTCACTCATTTTGCTCCGTATGTAGTAGCACTCTCCCTCGCCCCTCGACCCTCGCCCACGTGGTGGACGTGCAGCAATTCATTCGGTCTGATATAGCCAGAACGATATATACTGCACTACCATTATTGCTCGACTTCCCGAAGAGGCGAAGAGCCAATCGCAAGGTTAATATTTTGGAGATACCAAGCGCAAGATTATAGGAGAACGAGTAGTAGGTGCCGCATCATTTATAAATATATATTTTTCTTCAGTGGCACGTACGCAATACGATAGGTTCATATGGAGAGAAAAAGAAACCGCTCCACTATATACATAGTCAGGACGGGTCAGCCTACACGGTTGCTTGCTGGGGTTGCTCTCTTCACACTCTCTCGCACAAAACGACTGTGGCCACATCTCTAACATCCCGACGGATCACGTACGCTTGGGGAAGTGGTGGATGCTTAGTGTAGATGCGGTGTCCGTCACCGACGGCGAAAACCCACTGCCGGCACGTCCCGATCAGGGGTCCCCGCCGTTCTCTCTCACAAAGCCGGTGAGGTTGCCTTCGTCCCTTGCTCACTGCCGCGACATGGGCAGTTGCCGCCTCCCTCCGCCCTCCTCAAGGTCGAGCTACGTCCCTCAGGTACAACTCCCCTTACAGCCGGCTTGCACCACTGCTCCAGCTGCCCACATCACTCCCTGTGGATATTTCTCTACTTCTTTGCCCCGCACATACCTGATACCTTTACTGGCTTCTACATACTGTATTTGTGATGAGTTTATGTCTCATCAACTAGTCCTAGTAATCTTATTCTAATCACACTTCTTCAATTTCTTTGCCACAGGGATGCTCATCTCGATTTTGGTGAAACTGCACAAAATGATCCGATGGTCAAAAGGTTGCAAACTTCATTTATTAGGAAGCTCGAACATTGCCAGCAAATTGAAGCCTGGTCAGGGTTCACGGTTCAAGGGCTAGGGAGTAGTAAGTATACAAGATACAGTGGCACACTGACTTAAGTCGAATACAAGTGCCCAAAATTTGTGTGCATGTTATAATAAGGATTCACTTAAAATAGTACGTGAGTGAACAGAGGGATCAATTGGATAGTGTTCCCGAGCAGTAGCGAGATGTGTGAGGTCGTAAGATACACCGCTGGCGCTTTTAATTTTTCTTATTAATTTATTTGTTCCACCCTCTGACTGGTGGGACCCAACGTACTACATGGAGAGAGGTAAGGTGACTAAGGCTGCATTATTTCTGCACCACTGTGGACAGTCTTACCACCAAAGCCACATGACATGATTATGATTGAAATCCTAATGACTCCCACACACACACACACACACAAAACACGGCATGCCTGTCACACGAATGCAGGAATGTATAAAAGGTTATTTTCCTCTCGTTGAACATAACGGGAGGGTTGTGTAGCTGGTTAGCCCGTTCGCTCATCAAACTTGAGGTCTCGGGTTCGATAACTACACTTGAGCATAATTTTTGCCAGGAGGATTCTTTGACTGGTCAAAATGTTTTCTAGGGTTTGCACGCTTCACACTCTCTCTCCAGTATATATATACACGCTGGAGCCTCAATGCTTGTAGTTGCTCTCTTCACACTCTCTCGCCCTCTCCCGCTGGATCCTCAACGCTTGTAGTTGCTCTCTTCACACTCTCTCGCCCTCTCCAGATCTAAACAAGACTTCGTTGGCCTCTCTCTCCCCTCACTGCTACTCAAAGAGCTGGCAGGATCCGTCCGCCGGGAAGGGAAGGAGGCTTAACGGTGTCGCCGTCGGCGAGGGAGGGAATCCACTACCGGCGCTGTTGTTCACTTTCCACCCAGCGGTGGCGCGGGAGGGCCTCCGACCCTTCTTCTTCGTCGTTGTCTCGTCGCCCACCGAACCACGCCCCCAAGAACCTTAAGGTATATTTTACTTACTCCACATGCATTGCTCTAGCTGCATGTATACCATGAATCTAGGACGTGGTTCAAAGAGGAAAGGAGTGCGGGAAAGTAGTGGGAAAAGTTGTATATAGCATGAATCTAGGACGTGGTTCAAAGAGGAAATGAAGGGGGAAAGTTGTATAGCATGAACTAGGACGTGGTTCAAAGACGAAAGGAATGGGGGAAATTACTGGGGAAAGTTGTATCGCATAAGTCTAGGACGTGGTTCAAAGAGGAAAGGAAGGGGCGAAAGTACTAGTTCAAAAAGGAAAGGAAGGGACAAGGCTGTAGAGTTTGAGCAGGACTAGATTTGTTGTGCTCACATAGGGAAAGGTGTCTAAAGATAACAAAACTGGCACCAACACAAATATGCTCCTTGGTTGTTTGTTCTTTGTTGCAACAGACTATGCATGACCACAGTACATCGGTAGATGCACATGGTGCTGGTGCGTCCACTGTCCCGTGCAACTCATTAGCTGTTGTTAATCTATGGCCCTGTTTGTTTAAAAACTCCCTAGTCCCTACCTGCTTGGTTCCAGGGACTAAACATGGACTAGAGGTCATTAAATAACATGATAAAAGACCATGTTACCCCTAGTAATGAACTAATAGAAACAAGGTGCGATGCGTGGCAGGGGCAACTGTTGGAAAAAGTCCCAAAAAGACTCCCTCGTGGTCTTCTTTCTTTAGTCCCAAATGCCCACTTTTAGTCCCGAAAAGTTCCTCCTGTTTGGTTTAGATGTGACTGACACGGAATTTTTTTAGTCCCTACACCAAAATGTCCCTGTAAACAAACACCCTCTAATAATGCCGCTGGAAAAATGATGCAATGCCACAGTTAAAAGCAAATTACATGTTTAATGAATTTTATTGTTAATATAATCTCTATGTTAATATTAATCAATGCCACCGTTTGAGAAATGGTACGGTCTTGCTTTATTTCCCATTTCGATAAGGTAGATGCTCCTTTTTGTTGGCTTCTGTGTCATCCACCGTTATTGACCAAAAATTGTTTCCTTTGCACCTCTGTGTAAACAGGGTTATCTAATTCACCTCGTTGCCATTGTGACCTTTTGTTGCACTGCACAAAACACTTTTGTTTTAAGACTGTTTTGTGCAGTTCAACCAAAATGTCACACTGACAATGTTGCTTGATTGCTTGATTTTAGTGGAACCGCACAAGAGGAGATCTTACTTCCTATCCGTTAAGGCGAATTTGGTTCAGATCTTGTTCTTGTGAGTTGTTTGAATTCTGCATCATGAGAGGTCAGTACTAGCCTTCTTTCACATGATTTTGCAGTGTGCTTTCATATGTTGTGCTACTTGTATGATAATGTTGCTTTATTTTAGTGAACTGCACAAATGGAGACAAGACTTCCAATCTGTATGTGCACTGTAATATCCCATTGAGGTAAGATAAGGATATTTCACAACTGCTGGCCTGTATTTTGCCACTTTCATCAGAAAATTAAGTTTAGTACTATACTTGTGCTCCCTAATTGACATGCCAAATCTTACATTGAAGGCGAAGCTTGTCTATTATTGAACCAAGTGATGAAGGGGAAGAACAAGCGGAAAAAAAACAAAAATCAACTCCTGGTGCTGTAATGAAGCACTGGAACTGTGATGACACAAGTAATGATATAGTTTTGCATATTAATTTATTGCTATGGCTGGAACGAGCAATTGTTTTGCCACTGATTTGATGCCATACGTAATTATCTCTACTTGTGCAAACAGGAATCTTCTTTGAAGATACCATATATTTTAGTGGAACTGCACAAAAAGATATAGTAAGCATGGCCACCATTATAGATAGCAACAGATGGTTCCGGAGAAGTGCTTCATCTATATGCTCTACACAATCAGCCTCCTGACAAAGGTTGGTACTTGCCCACTAATTCATCCATATGATTGAGCTTTGTCATCTCTATTAGCGTTGTGCTACTGTTTAGATATTGTCATGAAAAAGTGGTATTGTCCTTGAGAAGTGCTTCATCTTTGCTGTTTTAAATATTTCCTTTCCTTTTTTCGAGCAAATAGGGATGCTAGCATTTAGTTGTCCTCTTGTCTTTGCACAATAGGATCATCTTCCTCTGAAGAAGAATATGGAGTACCTGAAGTGACTAGTTCCGATTATGCCAGGATGAAGAAGCACTGTATCTTCTCATCAAAAGGAGCAGTTGAAGGATGGTTACATTACTCCCCACAAGGCCAAACTAACTTCAGCTCAGAAGGACTGACAAATCTCCATTGTTTTGCTGTGATGAGCGAGTACAATGTTGTTCTAGGATTCTCATCATAAGGAGAAGTTGAAGGATTGTTACATTACTCCCCACAAGACCAAACTAACTTCAGCTCAGAAGGACTAACAAATCTCCATTTTTTGCTGTGATGCGCGAGTACAATGTTGTTCTAGGATTCTTTCTGGTGAGTTCCATTTTTCTAAAAGTGTGCTCTACATGGACCATGTAGGTGCCTATTTAAACTGTCAATTCATAGTACATTTTGCTTTATACTAATCACTTTTTTGTATTTGTGCAAACAGGGGTGATCGGCTTGATTTCAATGGGAACTGCACAAAATGTTCATGAATACATTGAATCATTCATTTCCACCACAAGAAAGGAGGTGCCAATAAGTTCAAGGCGTTGCAACATATAAGGGTGAAATCATACAAGCTACGCGTGAATTTGGTTGATTTTGGTGGAACTGCACAAAAAGAACAGTTGGTTTATTTAGCACGAGGTGCCATGTCAATGTCCAAACTGATGGCAAACCCTTCCCATTCCACAATTGTAGACATGCGTTTGATATTTTCGAATGGGACACCCTTGCTGTCAGCAGCGTCGATCAATTTTTTCTTTATTCTTTAGCTGTGAAGTAAATATTGCCTCTAACATGTGAGTCGCTGAGATGCATAATCATCGATTATTTTGAATGTTCTCTATCAATTGCCAGCCCTGTGTGTTTGATTGCAATGTACAGAAACGCTAAAAAGCTGCTCAAACTCTTTGTACTCCTTCTGTTCCTTTTTACTTTGCACATTGTGAAAGTGCATACTTTTTTGTATAAGATTGGTCAAAGTAGAGATACTTTGACTGCAGACAAAACTTGTATAGAAAGGAACGGAGGGAGTACATGTCAAACTACTACAAACGAGGTGATCACCCTGGGAATAATGCTAGTACGTATTGTTTTGCATGTTCATCCAATGCCAGTGATACAGGAATTCGAACTAATCGAAATAAATTCATTCATACACGGTCGGATTTCATATAAACATGCCGAATTTAATTACATTTCATACATTCTTCAACTAAAAAGGGGTGTTTGTGGCCGCATGCGTCTCCCAGATGCAGAGGCCGGGGGTCATCCTCCTTTTCTAAAAAAACTAAAAAGGGGTGCGCTGGAGGTATAATTAATTAACCGAAGCTACCCACATGTGTCTCGCTGAGCCGAACAGAAGCTTCAGTGACTTTAACTGCAGGTGCAGTTGCGTAACTGACATATGGCCTATTGGGCCCATGTGTCAGTCAGCCAACTGCACCAGCAGTTAAGTAGAAGCAACATTCTTCTCGAGCGCAGCTCTCCGACTCCACGTCGCCGCCAAGAAGCTACCCGGTTGTCAATGGTCAACCCGCCTAGCTTGGCTTCAACCGGAGGGTAGCAACGGTGGCCTTACTTGGACCGGAGCGGTGGCGACGTACCGTGTTCTACTCTTCCTCGTTTTCTGTGTGGCGTGGCCTCGTTGGCAGCGGGGCGGGGCCTCGGCGGAGCCGGCGATGTCCTCTGTCCCGTTGCCGGCGAGCGGCGCCTCAGCGGAGCGGTGGAAATCCTCCCCCACGTTGCCGGCAGGGTGGGGCCTCTGCTGAGCCAGCGAAGTCCTCTGCCTCATTATTGGCGGGGCGGGGCCTCGGCGGAGCTAGCGGTGTCCTCTGCCTCATTGTTGGCGTCGCGGGGCCTTGGCGTAGCCGGCGGTGTCCTCTGCCTCGTTGTTGGCGCCGCGGGGCGTCATCGACGCCAACGAAGTGGGGACTCGTCGGAGCCGGCATTGTCCTCTGCCTCGTCCTCGGTCTCGCCAAACAGCACCTCGCCCGCTTCATCGCCCTCTTTGCTAGCCTCTTTGTAGGCGGCCGCAGCCTCCGCCACCCGCATGCGGTACCGCCAGCGCTCGAGGCGGCCCTTGCGGGCGGAGCGGTATGAGTCGAGCAGCGCCTCCTGCTCCGCCCACTCCGCGGCGATCTTCTCCTCTGCCTGCAGGTGCTCCTGGAGGAGATGGTGGTTGTAGGCGGCATCGTCATGCGCCTCCCGGAACAGCTCCTCACGCATATGCATCACCATGTCCATATATTGGGCACGGGCCTCGCCGATGGTCATGGTGCAATGCTCCGGCGAGGATGGCACGGAGGAGGGGGTTGGCGCCGGATCATCGACAACCATGTTCTCCATTGGGATGTCGTCACCTCCGGCTGCCTGCCGGCCAGCCGGTCGGCAGCAATGGCTGCTATCTCCTTGTGGTCCATCGTTCGGCCGTCCCAAAGAGCGTTGGAGCGCGAGGAAGCCATGGTGGGCAGTAGTGGTGTGGACCGGAGAAAGGCAACGGATGCGGATGACTACGGCTATGGCCGGCGCAGTAGTTTATATAGCAATGGTGGGCGGGCGGAGGGATGGACGTGTGACGCCGGAGTAGCCGCCTCGGCAACCGTGTATCATTAATATGTGCGGCATATGGACGGACAGATGACACTTGTGTCATTTGAAGGCGGAGCAATAGCCTGTACCGGGAAGCGGGGCGGCCAGCGCTGACTGTTTCGGGCGGAAAGCGCGCGCGGGCGAGGAGATCACTTTACTTGGATAGGATGACAATGGGGACCCACCAGGTCCATAGCCTCACGTGCAAGTGCTTCCTTATAATATATATATATGTATATATAAACTATAATTTATTTTGCTTCCTCCTAGTTTCCTGACATCACAGTCCCACACCATTGTCTACCTTTGTACTCCCTCCTTTCGGTTTATAGGGCTTATCTCAAAATTTTAGTTTTTCCATTTTATAAGGCTCAATTTGGTTGTTTTCCATCACATGTTCAGATTCCAAGGTGCATTAAATCATTGCATGCAAGTATTAAGAGAAAAATGACCAATGCATGTACTTTATGCATGCATTGCAATTAATGCATTGATAAACATAATTTTTTGAGGATAACAAGAGCATTAATTAGGTGCTTTTGGAAAACTAGAAAAAGTATTCCACCACTCGCCATCTACCTTGATTGGTGAGATTTTTGAATTGAGCATTATAAACCGGAAAGGAGGCTGTAGTCAATAAATGAGAGAATTGCACAAGAAGCAGCCGACAGCTGGGACCAAGCAGCTCGAGCAGTATTTGTGTTCTTGAGCTTTGAGCACTGCAGAGTTTTTCGATGTTTACCCCAGATATTAATTTTTCTCCTCTGAACAACAACGAAAACATCGCAGGAGGTATTAACTGGGCGGGCCATGGCCCGTCTAGCCCAGGCTAGATATCCAGCCTAGATATTAATTTTTTTCAAGCTGAAAATGGCTAGCCCAGCTATACTTTTTTTGGGAATACCCAGGAAAGGTCAAGTTGGTATTCTCCACCACGTTGGGCTACAAATCTTTCCTAGGAGGGATGCATTAGGCTTAACAAGAAAATGGGCTTTAAGAAATAATAAATGGGATGTAATTATAAAAACTGGGTCGTAACTATAAAAAAATGCACCAAACACTGATTACTTTATAAAATATTATGTTTGGAATATTGAAAATTTTAATTTCATTAATTCTTGCGAGCGGAATGTTTCGTTGGATTTTTATGCAATATAAATTTATATTGAAATTGTATTTAATATGACTAAAATTTCGGGATAAGAATATTCGGATCCCATCAAAATGTGGGAAATTTTATTGAATTCTGTTTTGAACGGTTGGTTGAAATGGGTTGTACTTTTAAAAAACTGTAAATGGGCTGTAGTAAATTCCATTAGAATTCAAAAATGGGCTACACATTCTTATAAATCTCAAATGGGCTATAAGTTCTCTGCCACACACTTCTGGCCTTACTAAGTTGACGCGTCCCCTAAAAAAACAGAGTTGACGGGTATGCAAGGCTTTGTCAACTTATAGTCAACACACAATTCTAGCAGCAGTGGCCATTGGATGTCCATCCAATGGATGACGTGCTTCTTCTTCAATCTCAGATATTCTAGCTTCACCCGTCCAAAAAATGATTCATCCCCCTGACATCTGAGGCGCACCGTTTCGGAAGCTGACCTGTGGGCCTACTAAGTTGACGTACCAAGGGCTTTGTCAACTTAGTCAATATAAACAATTCTAGCTGCAGTGACCGTACGATGTCCATCCAGCGGCCGTCGTGCTTCTTCAACCTATGGTCTTCTTGCTCCAGCCGCCCAAAGCAGCATCGGTCGTGCCGCCTGCTCCTGCCTCTTGTGGCCGGCTGTGCTGCCGCGGAGGCCTCACCACCCCCTACTACTCCCACCGCTGGCCAGGCCATCCCTCCACTCACCCACTGACCCACACCCCCTGTTATTCTGCGGCGACGGCAGCGCAGCCGAACCAGTGAACCCTCGTACTCCTCTCCGCGTGTGCATCCACTGCCGCGTCTTCCCCGGCTCCGCGTTGTCCCCTTCCTAGGCCTCGCCGTCGTCCACCGTCGTGGTGCTCTCAGCGCGGCGTGGTCAACGTGGTCAAGGAACGACTTCCATCGGACGTGGACTGTACGTGGAGAGGCTGACAGCTGGGTCCACGGCAGCCGCAAGGAAGTGCCTCCTTATTACGCGAAAAATAATTATTCCTCCACCTGACAACGGGGACCCACCGGACGGGCCACCGTATTTCACGAAAAAAAATGATTCGCCCCCTGACTGTTGGGACCCACGAGCTACATCTTCGCAAGCAAGGAAGTGCGTCCGAAAAAAAAACGATTCGCCCCCCTGACTGCTGGGACCCAGCAGCTACACCTTCGCATGCAAGGAAGTGCGTCCGGAAAAAAACGATTCACCCCCCGACTGCTAGGATCCACCGGCTACACCTTCGCACGCAAGGAAGTGCGTTCGGGCAAAAAAACAATTCGCCCCCCTGACTGCTGGGACCCAACAGCTACACCTTTGCACGCAAGGAAGTGCGTCCGGCCAAAAAAATGATTCGCCCCCCTGACTGCTGGGACCTAGCAGCTACACCTTCGCACGCAAGGAAGTGCGTCCAGGCAAAAAAACGATTCGCCCCTTGACTGCTGGGACCCACTAGCTACATCTTCGCAGGCAAGGAAGTGCCTGACAGTCGGGACCCATCTGGTCGAAGCATACGTAGCGTTGTCATCCTGGTCGCGAACGTGTACGTACATACTGGTCGATGTAGAGGCGCGCACGTGTCGTAGTAGAGGTGCGCACGTGTCATAGTAGAGGCGCGCACGTCGCATGTACACGTACGTACAATGGCGAGGGTGCAAGAAAGAAAATACGGCCACGTACGTACATACGGGCAGGGTCTCTAACGCCTACTCGTGCATACGTACATGGCTGGGTCGGAACAGAGAAACAACATCGTCGTCGTGTTCATGGGGAGCCAACCGGCTGGGTCGGAACAGAATGCATGGTCGTGTTCATCGGGAGGGCTTGGACGGAACAGGCGATGGAAACGAGGCCTGGCATACCGCACAACGGATGAAACGGCCTTGTGTTCGACCGGACACGTTTGAAACGGGGTCCTGTTGACCGGGAGGGGCCTGGCGTACCGCAAAACGGACGAAACGGACCTCCTACGGTTGAAACGGGGGTCTTGTTGATCGGGAGGGGTGTGGCGTACCGCAAAATGGACAAAACAGACTTGTGTTGAAGCGCTACGGTCGAAACGGGGGGGTGTGGCGTACCGCAAAACGGGACTCCACGGGATACTGTTCATCTCCACCGTCGACCTCCTCCAGCCTCTACGGGCTACCATCAACCTCCTCCAGCATCCACGGGCTCCTGTTCATCCAGCCTCCACTGCGCGCTACTCCACCGGCTACTGTTCAACCACCCCTCCACGGGCACCCCTCCACCATCTACTGTTCATCCAGCCCTCCACACCACGGGGTCCTGTTCAA
>NC_057804.1:460756977-460762852 GCF_018294505.1 Triticum aestivum
CTGTTCATCCATAGGCAACATCGATCGGCTTCAGTTAGTAGCAGTAGCGAAGGAATCACTCCAGCGGGTTCAGTTAACAGCCACCGATCGATCGCTCGGGTTCAGTAACGCGTAGCCTGCAGTGCAATCGCTCGGGTTCAGTTAGAGCCCAACGCCTCGCTCGGCTTCAGTTAGAGCCAACGCCTCGCACGCACGCGCGTACGTACGAAAGAAACGTGCATTGCTCCGCCCCCGACCTCCCACCGTAACCGGCAACTCCCTGAAATTTTCCTCCCCCTCACTTCTACCACAGTTATTTCCGTCATGGACGGCCCAAAGAATGTCATGCAGCTGCGTCTCCGGCCCGCCCAGGACGAAAAGCCCATTTTCTGTCATGATTTTTTGTCCTAGAAGTAGGAGCCCACCACATCTATGACGATACCGGGTTTTTTCACAATTATCGTCATAGAAGTGTCATATGTATGACAGAAAAAAAAATCGTTCGGCCCAAAATGTCACGGATGTGTCTTTTTTTTGTAGTGTTGACGTAGCTTTTTTAGGTCCAGATTTCCAGCTACCAGAATTCTCCCCCTTGGTGCATACCTTGCATATTATGAGAGAAAAGGCATTAGAATTACTCCAAAAAGCATTATTATACAACAAAACAACATAAATAACAGTAGGCAAACATGATGCAAAATGGACGTATCAGAGTACGTGCTATGACCTATGTCTCCAAGTCAAGTGATCGCCGATAAGCAAGCCACTCATGATGGAGAGAATAGTGAGAAAGCAAACCACACAAAAGGGAGTGAGAGCCACAAGCCCAAAATGAGTGCCTCCACGATGAGCGACAAGAAAAACTTATGCTATTTTCCACCAAACATGAGATGAGAGAAGTGCGTGAGAACCCATCAAGTGTTATGCACTATGTCCTCTTGTGCAAGGATGAGGCACCTAAAACTAACACCTCAAACAATCTACCTTTAGTGTTGTCTCCTTTGTTGCAGGAATTCCAAGACGTATTCCCCGACGAGTTACCTCCGGGTCTACCTCCACTTTGGGCATCAAACACTAAATCGACCTCATCCCCAGAGCACCTCTTCGCAACAAGGCACCCTACCACGTCAACCCCGAGAAAACCAAGGAGATCCAACGGCAAGTACAACAACTCATCGACAATGGGCATGTAAGAGAAAGCTTGAGCCCATGTGTCATACCGGTAATCCTTGTTCCTAAGAAAGATGGCACCTATCGCATGTGTTCCGATTATCGTACCATCAATGCTATCACCTTAGATATCGTCACCCCATTCCACGCTTAGATGATATGCTAGATGAGCTTAGCGGAGCCACAATATTCTCTAAGATTGATCTTAAAAGTGTCTATTACCAAATCTGCATGCAAGAAGGTGACGAATGGAAAACTGCATTTAAGACCAAATTTGACTTATATGAATGGCTTGTTATGCCAATAGGTTTATCCGAAGCACCCAGTACTTTCATCTGAGTCATGCATTTTGTTCTTAGGCCCTACATTGGTGTATTTGTTGTGTTCTATGTTGACGATATGCTTGTCTTTAGCAAATCCCTAAAAGATCATGTCACCCATCTTAGAACTGTTTTACAAACCCTTCGAAAAGAGCGCCTTTATGCTAATATGGACAAATGCCTTTTCGGTGTTGATAAGTTTGTCTTCTTGTGTTTTTTAGTATCTTCTAAGGATGTGCATGTAGATGAATCTAAGATCAATGCTATTAAAACTTGGCCCCAACCAGCAAACTTGCAACAAGTGCGTAGTTTTCTTGGCCTAGCCGGATTTTATCGTAGATTTGTGAAGGATTTTAGCACCATCACTTTACCTTTACATGCTTTAAGTAAGAAGAATGCACCTTTTGTTTGGGGACCATCCCAAGATACCGCATTCAATGAGCTTAATAATTTGCTTACACATGGCCCTTTGCTTGCATTGCCCAATTTTAATAAACCATTTGAGATATGATACGTCTCCATCATATCTACTTTTCCTAATGCTTTTCCTCTTGTTTTGGACTCTAATTTGCATGATTTGAATGTAACTAACCCGGACTGACATTGTTTTCAGTAGAACTACCATGGTATTGTTTTTGTGCAGAAATAAAAGTTCCCGGATTGGAACGAAACTTTGCGAGGAATTTTTATATGAATAAAGATAATTTCTGGAGCCAATAACCACCGAAGGAGGGCACCTGGGTGGGCAAAACACACTAGGGCGCGCCCCCCTCCAGGGCGCCCAGGTGGGTTGTCCCCACCTGGCGGCCCCGTAGACCCTGAAACTGACGCTATAAAATCACATTTTTCCAAAAAAGTCAGGGAGAAAGAATTAACGCATTTCACGAGATGGAGCCGCCGCCACCTCTTATTCTTCATCGGGAGGCCAGATCTGGAGTCCGTTTGGGGATCTGAAGAGGGGGGTCTTCAATCTTCGTCATCACCAACCCTTCTCCATCTCCAATTCCATGATGCTCCCCACCAGGATTGAGTAATTCCTTCGTAGGCTCGCTGGTCGGTGAGGAATTGGATGAGATTCATCATGTAACCGAGTTAGTTTTGTTAGGGCTTGATCCCTAGTATCCATTATGTTTTCAGATTGATGTTGCTATGACTTTGCCATGCTTAATGCTTGTCACTTTGGGCCCGGCTGCCATGATTTCAGATCTGAACCGTTTATGTTATCATCATTATATCTATGTTCTAGATCCGATCTTGCAAGTTATAGTCACCTACTACGTGTTATGATCCAGCAACCCCGGAGTGACAATAGTCGGGACACTTCCTGGTGATGAACATTGTGTGAGGAGTTCATGTATTCACCGTGTGTTAATGCTTTGTTCTGTTCTCTATTAAAAGGAGGCCTTAATATCCATTAGTTTCCAATAGGACCTCGCTGCCATGGGAGGGTAGGAAAAAAAGATGTCATGCAAGTTCTTTCCATAAGCACGATGCCTACATTATATTTATGAACTGGAGCTAGTGTCGCATCACCCTAGGTTATGACTGTTATATGATGAATATCATCCAACAAATCGCCAATCCAATGCCTATGATTTTCCTATATATTGATCTTGCTAAGTTACTACTGCTACTGTTACTATTGCACTTGCTACAAAATCATTGCTATCACTGTTACCGTTACCATTGCTATTACTACTACTATGAAAACTATCATACTACTTTGCTACTGATCACTTTGCTGCAGATAATTAATCTCCACGTGTGGTTGAATTGACAACTCAACTACTAATACTTGCAAGTATTCTCTGGCTGCCCTTTTGTCGAATCAATAAATTTGGGTTGAATACTCTACCCTCGAAAACTGTTGCGATCCCCTATACTTGTGGGTTATCACGACCTTTTTCTAGCACCGTTGCCGGGGAGCATAGCTATATTTGTTGAGTCACTTGGGATTATTATCAAATTATCAGATGAAGAATCTGAAGGATGCTAAGACTAAGATTTTTCCCTCTAAGATGAGGGGAGGTAAGGAACTGCCATCCAGCTCCGCTTTAGATTCGCCTTCTGTTATAACTAAACTTGCAACACCACCACATGCTATTAATTTTGATATGTCGCAAGTTATTTATGATGCTACTTCTGTTATGAATGCTACTCTTGATGATGCTAGTACCTTGCCTGATGATAATGTGACACTAGGTGAATTTCTTGATGAACAAATTGCTAGAGTAAGAGAGCATGAGATTGTTGAAACTGATGAAGAGCTTGAAACTGAAAATCTAGAAACACCTATTAGAACTAGTCCTCCAAGATATGAATTGCCAAAGGTACTATAAGGTTATGTTATGAACGAGGAGGCAACTAGGGATATTCTTGCTTGGAAGGATAGAGATGATCTAGAAAAATTACTATGCAAGTATAAAGAAAAAAGTTTGAATGCAGGAATGAAAAGTGATCCTCAGTTTGCTACTTCACCTATCTTTGTTGATGATAAGGATTATGAATTCTCTGTCGACCCAGAGTTGATTACTTTGGTTAATCTGATCCTTTCCATGGTTATGAAACTGAAACGATTGTGGCACATCTTACTAAGTTGAATGACATAGCCACCCTTTTTGCTCATGATAAGAAAATTTGCTATTATTATATTCTCAAATTATTTCCGTTCTCATTAAAGGGTGATGCTAAAGCTTGGTACAATACTCTTGCTCCTGGTTGTGTGTGTAGTCCCCAGGACATGATTTATTACTTCTCTGAAAAATATTTTTCCTGCTCATAAGAAACAAGCTTCCTTGCAGGAAATATTTAACTTTGTGCAAATTGAAGAAGAGAGTCTCCCACAAGCTTGGGGGAGGCTTCTACAATTCCTTAATGCTTTACCTGATCATCCTCTTAAGAAAAATGAAATACTTGATATCTTCTATAATGGACTAACCGATCCTTCTAGGGATTTCCTAGATAGTTGTGTTGGTTGTGTTTTCAGGGAACGAACTATTTGGCAAGCTGAAGAATTATTGAATAACATATTGAAAAATTATGTTGATTGGACTCTTCCTGAACCACCGCCTAAACCCACTCCAAAGAAGAGGGGTATCTTATATCTCAGTCCTGAAGATATGCAAGAGGCAAAGAAATCTATGAGAGAAAAAGGTATTAAAGCTGAGGATGTCAAAAATATACCACCTATCGAAGAAATAAATGGGCTTGATACACCACCACCACCTAAGGTGGTACAAGTAAATTATTTAATGAAATTCAATGATAGCAATAATCCTCGTAATAAACATCCTAGTCAATGCCTTTATGAGTTTGATAATTATATTAGAAAACAAGATCACTTCAATGCAAATGTTATGAAACAATTGAAATATAACTCTGATATGATTGCTCTCTTGAGTGACTTGTTATTTAGAATCTCAAATGATGTTAGAGGTGGAGGAAAGCATGCTTCACCTGCTGTCAGAATAGCAACTATTTAGAAACTCAATTAGAACAAGTTGCTAAATCTGAAAGAGAGTTGCTTGATTAAATGAACAATAATATAAGTGATTTTGCTGTCAGACTAGCAACTAGAGGAGGTAAAATGACTCAGGAACCACTTTATCATGAGGGACACCCAAAGAGAATTGAACAAGATTGTCAAAGAATTAACACTGGTGCACCTAGTCCGTCTAAAAATAAAAAGAAGAAGAAAAATGATAGGTCTTTGCATGCCTCTAGTGAACTTGAAGTAGAAAAACCTCCTGATAATGATAATGAAGTTTCTATCTCTGATGTTGAAACTCAATCTGGTAGTGAACACTCACCTTATGATAATGAAATATATAATGATTAGGTTCATGAAGACACTCAAACAAATAATAAAGAACCAGACAATGATGTTGAGATAGAACCAACTGTTGATCTTGATAACCCACAACCAAAGAATAAAAGATATGATAAAAGAGACTTTCACTACAAAAAAAGACACATCCGTGACATTTTGGGCCGAACAAATTTTTTTTCTGTCATACATATGACACTTCTATGACGATAATTGTGACAAAACCCGGTATCATCATAGATGTGGTGGGCTCCTACTTCTATGATAGAAAATCATGACAGAAAATGGGCTTTTCGTCCTGGGCAGGCCGGAGACGCAACTGCATGGCATTCTTTGGGCCGTCCATGACGGGAAAAACCATGGTAGAAGCGAGGGCGAGGAAAATTTTGGGGAGTTCCCAGTTACGGTGGGTGGACGGGGGCCGAGCGATGCGCGTTTCTCTCGTACACGTATGCGCATGTGTGTGAGGCATTGGCTCTAACTGAACCTGAGCGAGGCGTTGGGCTCTAACTGAACCCGAGCGATTGCACTACAGGCTACGCGTTACTGAACCTGAGCGATTGATTCCTTCGCTACTGCT
>NC_057804.1:460763089-460781734 GCF_018294505.1 Triticum aestivum
GGGGGGGTTGGATGAACAGTGAGCGGTTGGAGTGGATGAACAGGACACGTGGCGTTGCCTCTGGATGAATAGGACCCCGATCGATCGAGCAGGTTGGGGCTGGATGAACAGGACCCTGTGGAGGGATGGATGAACAGGACGACCCCGTGGAGGGCTGGATGAACAGTAGATGGTGGAGGGGTGGATGAACAGTAGCCCGTGGAGGGGTGGTTGAACACGAGCCCGTGGAGAGGGGTGGTTGAACAGTAGCCGGTGGAGTAGTGCGCGGTGGAGGCTGGATGAACAGGAGTCCGTGGATGAACAGTCGCAGGTGGAGGCTGGAGGAGGTCGACGATGGATGAAGAGTAGCCCATGGAGGCTAGAGGAGGTCGACGGTGGAGATGAAGAGTATCCCGTGGAGTCCCGTTTTTTGGTACGCCACACCCCTCCCGATGAACAGGACTCCCGTTTCGACCGTAGCGCTCTAACACAAGTCCGTTTCGTCCGTTTTGCGGTACGCCATACCCCTCCCGATCAATAGGACTCCCGTTTCGACCGTAGGAGGTCCGTTTCCTTCGTTTTGTGGTACGCCAGACCCCTCCTGATGAACAGGATCCCGTTTCGAACGTGGCCGGTTGAACACAAGGTTGTTTCCTCCATTCTGCGGTACGCCAGGCCTCGTCTCCCTCGCCTATTCCATCCAAGCCCTCCCGATGAACACGACGACACATTCCGTTCTGGCCCAGCCGGTTGGCTCCCCATGAACACGACGACGACGCTGTTTCTCCGTTCCGACCCAGCCATGTACACGAGCCCTGGCCGTACGTATGCGCGAGTAGGCGTTCGAGACCCCGCCCGTATGTACACATATGTGGTCGTATTTTCTTTCTTGCACACTGGCCGCTGTACGTACGTGTACATGCTACGTGTGCGCCTCTACTACGACACGTGCGCGCCTCTACATCGAACAGTATATATGTACGTACACGTTCGCGACCAGAATGACAATGCTACGTATGCTTCAACCAGGTGGGTCCCGACTGTCAGGCACTTACTTGCGTGCGAAGATGTAGCTGGTGGGTCCCAGCAGTCAGGGGGGCGAATCGTTTTTTTCAGACGCACTTCCTTGCATCCGAGGATGTAGCTGGTGGGTCCCAACAGTCAGGGGGGTGAATCGTTTTTTTTTGCCCGGACGCACTTCCTTGCGTAAGAAGATGTAGCTGGTGGGTCCCAGCAGTCAGGGGGGAAACGTTTTTTCGTGAAATAAGGTGGCCCGTCCGGTGGGTCCCTGCTGTCAGGTGGAGGAATAATTATTTTGCGCGTAATAAGGAGGCACTTCCTTGTTGCGGCCGTGGACCCAACTGTCAGCCTCTCCACATACAGTCCACTTCAGATGCATGTCGGTCGTTGACCATGTTGACCAGGCCGCGCTGAGAGCACCAGGGCGGTGGACGACGGCGAGGCCTAGGAAGGGAACGAGACAGAGGCAGGGAAGACACGGCAGTTGTTTCCCACGCGGAGGGGAGTATGACTGTACGAGGGTTTACTGGTTCGTCTGCCATCTCCGGAGAATAACAGCAGGTGTGGGTGAGTAGAGGGATGGCTAGGCCAGCGATGGGAGTACGGTGGGGCGGTGAGGCCTGCTCGGCAGCACAGCCGGCCGCGGGGAGGAGGGAGCAGATAGTCCCACCGGTGCTTGTTTGAGCGGTTGGAGCAGGAAGAGAAGAGATTGAAGAAGCACGATGGCCGTTGGATGGAAATCCAACAGTCACTGCTTGTGCGTCAACCTTTTTTTTGGAAAGCCTCAAATCTGTGGAAAACAACATACAACCCATCTGTCATTATTTCTAATAATTTACAGCCCATTTGCTAATTCTTAAGGGTTTTTTTGGAGCCCATATTCTTTTTGTTAGCATTACAGCCCATATTGTGGCCACGGTTAAAAAATTATACGAAATTTTGCATATTTCGGTGCGGTCTGAACTGTTTTTAATCTTGAAATTTCGAGTCACATTCAAACTGATTTTAAAAATAAATGTATATCAATATAAAGTCCAACAAATTGTCCACACATAAAAATCAATGCAATTTAAAATGTCGAAATGAAAAAAAGAAATTTGAAACTAATTGTCGGTTTGATGTGTTTTAAAAATGTACAACCCATTTCTCATTACTGATAGGCCATTTTCTCGGCCAGCCGAATAAAGCTCTCCTCGTCTTGAAAGAATTACAGCCCAACAGGCCTGACAAAGCGACTTACTTGGCAAATTACAAAAAAACTGGGCTGTGGTTGTGGACTCAGCTGTCAGCCTCTCCACGTACAGTACTCTTCCGATGGAAGTTGGTCATTGACCACATTGACCATGCTGCGCCGAGAGCACCACGGCGGTGGAAGACGGCGAGGCCTAGGAAGGGGACGACGCGGAGCCGGGGAAGACGCGGCAGTGGATGCCCACGCGTAGAGGAGTATGAGGGTTCACTCGTTCGGCTGCGGTGTGAGGATGCCGTCGCCGCAGAATAACATGGGTGTGGGTGAGTGGAGGGATGGCCTGGCCAACGGCAGGCGTAGTAGGGGGCGGTGAGGCCTCCGCGACATCACAGCCGGCCACGGGAGGCAGGAGCAGGCGGCACGACCGGTGCTGCTTTGGGCGGCTGGAGCAAGAAGACCAGAGGTTGAAGAAGCATGATGGTCGTTGGATGGACATCGTACGGTCACTGCAGCTAGAATCATTCATATTGACTAAGTTGACAAAGCCCTCCGTCCCCGTCAACTTAGTGGGCCCAGCTGTCAGCCTCTCCACGTACAGTATATACTTCTGATGGAAGTCGTTCCTTGACCACGTTGACCACGCCGAGTTCCGTTGCATGCATGCGTCCATGGGCGTGGTGTGTCCCCACTGTCAGCCTCTCACATACATTCATCTTCGAAGCGATAGCCTGGCCGGCGGTGGGGTAGCGCTTCATAGTGATGCATGCTAAGCAGAGCCGCTAGCCGCCAGAGGCCGGACTAGGCGGTCCCGACGATGCTGGAGGAAGAAGACGAGAGATTGAAGGTGCATGCCGGCTGTTGGATATAAATCCAATGGTTGTAGATGTCACAGTCATTTGTTGACCAAGTTGACAACGCCCTGTGTAGGCTTCGACCTATTTGCCCACATGTGAGCATGCAAAAATGTGGCATATATTTAACCCATGTTCTCTAGAATGTACAGTCCATTTGCTGGGCTGGGTGAACAAATAATTTCGCGTCAATCAGGCCCATTTATATTTTCTAAGAAATCCCACCCCATTTGCACTTCCTTGAAATACACGAATTAGTTGGTCTCGTTATATTTTCTTAGAAATCCCAGCCCATTTATACATGAATCCCAGCCCATGTCGAGAAGCACTAGCGTTGAGTGAGGACCTGGACCTAGAAAGAGTACATATTGCTACTGACTATCTGAGAGTCGTCCGGGAATTCGAAGCACCAAAGAACCTTGGTGGACATTGTATGGTGTTTCATGAGATCAAAGAACGAAGCAATTTATTTAGGGCTTGTCTTTTTAGTCATGAACAGCGCGAATGTAATGAGGAGCCTCATAGACTAGCACGTATGGCTACGTCTCTTGATATCGGTAGGCATGTGTGGCTCGATGCACCACCTTCTCATTTATGTATCCCTGTAAGCATTGAACTTAGGCAATAAAGTGCGCTGTGATTCTCAAAAAAATGTTAGGCTCGTTATATATATAATGTTATGTTAGAAGGAGCAATTAATATATAAGAATAAACCGGAGAGGCACATTTTTTATATATAATTAACAAATTAACGAGTTATTGCTCAAACTAAAAATGAGTGCGTTATTATTAACTTGGTCCTTAAAATCTTCGCAAGCTTTTGTACGCAATCACCAGGATTTTCCTTGCCTGTGAGTCAAAAACAACCAGGATTTTCCTTGCCAACTTCCGTTAAACATTTACTTTTATAAGTTAATAACACGTGGGATGTTTTTATAATGTATATATAAGTCTCTATGAAATATACGATAATAGTAATAATATAAATATATATAATGTGGTTAGAAGGGAAAACATAAATTGGACACAGCATTATTATTCTTATATATAGATAAATAGAACAGAGACCTGCAGTTTATTAAAAAGTACATTGGGCTGCCGATCTTTAAGAAAAAGCCCATAGGTCGGTATGGACCTCAAAAAATAAGTTAAACCCACTGTCTCCGTATGTCGTGGGCTACGCATGTTAAAATACAAAACCTAGGCCTAACTGATACTTGTTCGCCCTCTGGAAAAAATGATACCAGATCCCCGAGCGAACTGGATTAAAGAGGGGGCCGGTGGCACCCCTGAAGAAGCACATCAGGAGCGATTTTTTTCTTCAGTGGATGGCTCTCGATAGCGTTTTTTTACTTGCCTCTACACCATACAACTTGTATTTTTAGCCTCCCAGTCTATCATGGTGGACCAGCAGCCCATTTGCTGGGCGGGCCAACCTACAGAAACTAGCACTCGATTTTTCATCAAGCCCCAAAAACAACGCAGTACTATATTTGTTTTGAGGCCGAAAACATTACGGCAGGGGTTGAGCAGGGGAGAGGGGAAGACAAGAGTAATAAAAAGATAAAAAAGAGCTGATGCGCTGTTGCTACCCTAACAAAGCAGGTGCAATTCTTCTCAGGAAGAAGGTGTGTCGTTGACACCCACACGTCACATACCCCAAAGTAGGCATACTAACAAGTTCACACACAAATACAACAAAAAAGGTAAACATTCGTATCAAACTCAGGTTCACAGGACACATTCATATTCATAGCCAACATTCACTATCAACAACTCAAAAGATTCATATATACACAAGCTCAGCTTATCTATGCATCCGAATGATTGATAGATCACATGACAATATTCATGCATAATTCACAAAAAGATTCAGATATACACATGTTCAGTATGTTTATGCATCCAAATGATTGAGATCACAGCCAATATGATCCAAGGACGAACTTTAATTACCTAGGGTACAGACTAGTAAATGGTGTTCAGTCGGAGGTACTTCTTGGTAAAATTAGTTCTTGTACGAGTAAACTTTCGAGTACATAAGAGGCAGCATAGACAATCTGAACTTTGCTTGTAGGTTTATCCTCAAATCGTGGCCTCATGCTGAGCGAGGTTTGAGCAACTTGGCCACTACTTTCATCCAACTAGTTTACTGGCTCATCTTGGTCCGGTAGCTCGCCAAAATTCTACATTGCAGACGAGAAAGGAGGCAGTTGAGAAAATGAACCACCCAAATTTTTTGTGCAGTTCAACTGAAATGGAGCATCCCTGGCGTGCAGACTGATTAAGTGCCAGATGAATATACGCGTCAACCAACTTTTCTGGAATCTTTAGACTCCATGCCATACAGTTCGCTACCATATATGTCGATAACCAAAAGGCACAAGTTGGGACCAAAGACTGGACTGTGTTCTTCTGGGCTATGCGCCAAGCAATATTTTTGGCATTCACTCTCCTAATACTTGGGAGTTTGACAACTGGTTGACACCGGTTGATACTCGAATGAATATAGGCACTTCTTATCAACATCGATGCTTGTCTGAGTGAACTTTGGAGTACATGGCAGCAGCATAAGTATCTGTCCATCTGATCATTTTGTGCAGTTCTACTGAAATCACCCAATGCAATGATTTGCCTACGAGTTCAGGCTCCAAGTTACTCCTTTATAAAATTGGCAAACAGTAGCACAATACCAAATTACCAATACATGACAAGCACAATAATCAGGATAAAGACCAGTACCAACATGTGTGAGGTAGCATATCAATTACTATTTCCTTTCACTGGAAGTCGAGATAAGCGACTGACAGGAAACGAAGGAAGCAAGCAAGCCAAGACAAAGCGGCTGACATGAAGGGAAGGAAGCGATCGAGGCAATGAAGCACCCAAAGTTTTTGTGCAGTTCCACCAAAATCGAGCATCCCTGTTGGCACATATATTGAGAGAGTGAGATTACTCTAATAGTGGGACTAGTTGATGAAACATACACTAACAAACAGAAGCACCCTCATTATCTTAATGGGTAAAGTTAGCAACATAGTAGTCTTGCTTAAAGAGAGGTATTAGTTTATTTAATTAGTGCCAATTATCTCAACACTCAAAACATTGCCATGTATCATAGGTTGCAAAACTTTAACGTGCAAAGATAAAGGAGTTTCTCATGACAGTAGCAACACAGTAGCACAATACATATATAGGTACAACAAACTAATATGGCTGAAGGCCTTAGGATGGTACCAACCTGAGCAAAATATGCTTATTCAAGTAATTCCAGAAGAGATGATAAAGCACTCACTGGAATCACTCAATAGTATATATTTTTGTGCACTTCAAATGTATGGTTTCAATAACTCTTGTTTACCAGTGGTGAGATTATATCGAAAGATTATCAAGAACTTATTGTAGAGTTAGAGCACTGGCTAGGATACAGTTCATTGTATTCTCTAGTGCAGTTCCACTAAAATGTACGATTGGCACAACATGATCCCTGTTTGCACAAGTAGGAAAAAGGTTAAACCTTCATTAGCTTAGTGAGAAAGGATAGAAAGAAAATACCATTATTATGTCATGACACTACCAAGATTCCCTCCCTGCTCCACCACATGATTCACCTCCAGATACATATATACACATACATGATTCAGCATAGGGTGCTACTAAAGATTTGTTTAACTCTGACGGGAAAATTAGGCAGTAATAAATTAGTGCTACTTAAGTACTCCTGATTAATTAAGTGACCTTGCAGGAGAGACGACGGAAGTGGAAGTGCTCCCTGGAGGATCGTCTCACATGTAAGGGAGACATTGCCGGAGCCCTTGAATGGCCTCGACTGAGGCCTCGGCTTCAGCAAGATCAACTTGGCACTATTGATCGTGTAGAGCTGGGTCACACATGCATCCAGAATCTAGTTAATTAGTATGATGTGTCGTTAAGACAAGTACTACTATGCTGCATTTCTCTATCTATCTCTACTCTATTATCTATTACTCTTATACTCTTACAAAAAAACAGATTTGGTGATCTTGTTGTTAAGTGCATCTCGATGTTACGTGCAATGAACGAGCATCTTGCTAGTCTTCCAAGTAAATTAAGACTAGTAGCAACACATCAATACAACACCACTAGCAAGATGTCAGGATAACATATGACGGTACCATCGTGCGATCTCTTCATTTCCTCCTTCTTCTTGTTCTTCTTCTTCTTCTTCCTCTTCAGGCTCTATTTCTCTTTCTCCCCACCAGTTGGTGAAACCAAGTACATGATTGGCCTTCTAGTTCAGAATTGGTTTTGTCAGTGAGGGAGTACAAGTGTACTAGTAAAAAAATAGCATTATTTTCTCATGGCGGTCGGAAAATAGAGATAAACACATGCATTAAATATCATTCTTACCTAAAGGAAGGTTATGGCGCCAATATGGATGATTAGGATTGGAACACAAATCTCCCTTTGTGCAGTTCCACCGAAATGAACCAACTGTTCCATTCTGACATTCCAGTTAAACAGCACAAAAGTCACTTGTTTTAAGAAGAGTTTTGTGCAGTGCACCAAAAGGTCACAACAGCAACCAGGTGAATTGGATATCCCTGTTTGCACAAAAAGGTACAAAGGAAACAGTCAGTCTCAAACAATTACAGGCAAAAACATTTGGCTAAACTTGTCGTGGCTTATAACAATGGCATGGCTTCATTTTTACCAGGGACATTAGATTAAGAACAGCTAAATATTTGGTATAAGGGCATGGGACAGTGGGTGCACCAGCATTCCAGCACCATGTACGTAAACAGGGGCATAAAGTGGTGATTCATAGTTTGTTCTCCCGAGAAACAAACATCCAAGAAACATATCTGGGTTGGTCCCATTTTGTTTCACTCTAGCCACCTACTCCTATGTGTGGATAGCAAATCTAGTCCTGGTCATACCACTGTGTACAGCGTTACCCCTATATTTCCCTTTTCGACCAAGATACCGGTTGGATGACCAGTCTGTACTACTTTCACCCCCTTTCCTTCCTGTTTGTACCAAGTTCGATGTACATACTAAATTCCCCCACCCCCACTTAATTTCTTGTTTGAACCAAGTACTCCCTCCGTCCGGAATTACTTGTCATCAAAACGGATGTGTCTAGAACTAAAATACATCTAGATACATCCATTTCAATGACAAGTATTTTCGGACGGATGGAGTACAAGATTCGACTCCATGAAGTAGCTTTACCTCTAACAATAGAAGAAAAAAATACCAGGTGATGTTGGACCATCCGATCGAGAGGGGCTAAGAGGTAGAAAATGATGCACATGCAGCAACGTAGCAAGTTGCGGAAGTAGAGATAAGGCGGTTTCGAACAAAGATATACCTGAAGGTCGTCGGGATGTGGATAGGTGGGCGGCGGGAGGCCGGATCCGCCCACAGGCAACAACTAAGGGATTGGAGGACCTCCCGCGCCGGCGCTCGGCCAGAGATAACGGTGCGGCCGGTAGTGGGTCTCCTCCCTCGCTGTTAACGACGTCCTAAAAGCTGCCCTTCCTCCCCTTCACCGGCGGAGGGGCATACGTCCGGATCTGTAACCAGCGGTGACGATAGAAAGCCAGTGTTTTTTGAAGGGAGAAAGACAGTGTTACTACCCCTATCTTGTTTAGATCTGGAGAGGATGAGAGTGTGTGAATAGAGCAACCCTAGCAAGCAAGCGCAGAGGCTCCGACCTATATATACGTAGTGGGGTAGTTTTCCTTTTTCACTCCATCAAAACAATCGTTTAAAATTGTGTACTACTACATGCCAGGTCGCAGGTTTTTTTAGTTGTTGATTGTTTTTTGAGATAGCTACCAGCTTGTTCCAAGTGGTGTTACGGTGTGCCAGGTCGCACTTTGTATCGTTCAAGTCTGGTACTACAAGTCCCTCCATTAAATGAACAACCACCCCCTCATAAAAATTGTGAACAAGCCCACGGCTAAAATTAGCGGAAATGTGGGTTGCCCCAACATGCATTATTATTTATATTTTCTACTCCACATGTCATGGCACAAAAATAATGTGTCATAGACACAAAAATTGTGGCAAGATTCCCTTAGGCAAGCCAAAGTGTGTCTAACAATTTGAGCAACTCGGGTTAGGCAAGTGTGGCAAGTGTGGGAAAGATAATGTGGCAACATAAGACAAACATAGTCAGAATCCAAACAGCCCCATAATTTTTTGTGACATGCATGAAAATTTGGTTAGTTAAATTTATAGTCAAAATTTGGCAAGGTGCATCAAATCAACACATGCAAGTATGAAAAGGAAAGTCACGGCATGCATGCATGCGTTGTACTCCCTCCGTTTCCAAATATAAGTCTTTTTAGAGATTGCAACAAGTGACTACATACGAAGCAGAATATGTCTACATACAAAGTAGTCCACTTGAAATGTGTAAAAAGACTTATATCGAGTGCAGTGCTTTGATGTGTCGCATCAACTCATACAAGACCGAGAAATTTGATTACTACAACGCCCTCTCCCTCGCGGACTGAGCTCCGGTGCCTTAACTACACCTGCCTTTGGCTGCATGACAGGAGGGCCAACCACCTGTTGGGCCCACCTGTCATAGACGCAAAGGCAGGAGCAGTAAGTAGAAGGTTTCACTACACGCTATCCCTCCCGCACGAGGTGGACAGACATGTAGTAGTGGATTCGATACTGTAGAAGTAGGAGTAACATCATTGTTCGTCTTCTCAAAGAGGCGAAGAGCCAAGCGCAACCTGAACATGGCAGTTGCGAATGCTCGCGTGGTGCAGTGCCTTGGAGTACACATATAGTAGTCAGGCTCTTGCATGAGACAAAATTGCTATTGTTAAACAATTAAACTCCATCATCCATTGGTTGATACTCATTCTGCATAGGTCCACGCGCTTAGCACCGTTTCCTCCTGGGGTCACCAATGTTTATTTGCTAATTAACAGCATTGCTTGCAATGAACTAGCCATTGCAAGTCATTAAAAGCATGCACACCTCTCATCTCTTATTGGTTGATACGTCAAGAAACAAGAAACAAGGTAGAAGTTAATGCACCGCGCCTAAGTGTTTTGGGACTATTTGGTTTTCGTAAGATGACTTACAGACCTAGACGAAGGGAGTAGTATAGCCCTGTAAACCGGAAAGGAGTATTTGCCTTTCTAGAGATTTCAACAAGTGACTAGACTACACCGTGTGCAGCCGTGCAGTACTCCCTCTCCGGTTTATAGGGCTCAAATCTCAAATCTCATGAACCAAGGCATTTTGCCATTGGAGGAGTGTATCTCGTACTACTTTACAAAACAACCCTAATTAAACTCATGCATTAATTACGTAGTTCTCTCGTTTTCCTCTCCGCCTTGGTCGCGGTGCACAATATTGAGCACTCCTATATGACTAGCTGCTCTATCTACATGTGGGACATTTCAAAGCATCCGGGCCCATGTGCCATCCAGCAAATCACAGCGAGGTGCTACAGTCGAGACTCACCTGTCACCCCGGTGTGGCCGTCATGACCCGTCATATCACAAAACCCACACCTTTACCAGCAGTGGTAAGGTGGCCTCCTAGTTGGACTGGACGAAGCAACCACCATTTCACTGGAACGCTCGTTCAAGCCCTTTCTTCCCTTTCTTGAAGAAAACCTCACTCCAGGCTACTCACTTCTACCATTTTTCTTCTGTACCGACGAAGGAAAGGTGGGCGAATCAGTTATGCTGCTATATTTTCATTCCAAGAACCTTCTTTTTGTGAAGCACCGGCCGATTCTCACATCCTATTCTTTTCCCGTTTTCATTGCGATTGTGGTTTCCTTTCAATTGCTTTTTGTTTGTCAGTTCATTGATGGATCCTGGAGCACTAGGCAAAGAGTTGCCGGCGGACAACCCACTGGAGACAGCGATCTCCAGGAAGCGAGCACCGACCAACGAGTTGACCATGTTGGCGGGCCAACCCATGGAGACGAAGAACTCCAAGAAACAAGCACTGGCCAAAGAGTTGGGGACGTTGGCGAACGAACTCCTCAAAGAAAGTTGGAAGAACAGCAAGGGCCCCACCATGCCTACCCCAGGAACTCTGATTGCCACCTATGTGAGGCTCAAGACCGAGTTTGAGGAGATAGTCGCCGTTGAGAAGCAGTATTCCCCTGGCAAGGTGATGGCCCCCATCGAGGACGAGGAGATGGCCCCCGGAGGGATGAGATCCCCCGGTGAGCTGGTGGACGTCCTTGATGATTACCATAGTTGTGGTTTTTGATTATTTGCAATGTGCTTGCTAATATGTTAGGGTTGTGTAGGTGCCGGTGGACGTCCTTGATGATTATGATGTCGTGGCCCGTCCTATTGGCATCGCCCCTGAGATCGATTCCGATGCCGCTGTCCATCCTATGGACATCGCCCCAGAGATCGATTCCGATGTCGCGGTCAGTCTTGTGGACATGACCCCAGAAATTGATTCACATGCCGCTGTCCGTGCTGTGGTCATTGCCCGAGAGATCGATGACAAGAAATAGTTGGTCACGCTAATCCTTCAGGGTAGTTTGCATTGCCCTGTGTTTAATTACCAGAACGATGCGTGTTATCAAACCATCTTAGGGCTAGTGCACTGTCTTGTGTGGGTGGATCTTGCTACTTTTGTTTGATAGTGAATCATGCGATGAATCATGCAAACCCTCTCCGAGTTATGGAAACAGATGTATCCTCACCAGCTTTTGATGTAATATATGGCATGCTTAGATGTAAGTTTGAACTGTTTATCATATCAGCAGGGCTTGTTTGATGATTCTTGGTGTTAGTAGGCTAGCTACTGTGCGAGCTATAGTACTTGCAAAACACTCACCGAAGAGAAACGTTGGGGCTGATGAGCTCGTGGTACGCTTATACTTATCCCTCGTCGATCGACCAATAGCCCTAGCTACTAAAATTGTAGGCTTAGAGATCGATCAGATAATAGTCAACACGGATACATTCAGGCCTCATTTGGTTCATAGGGTAGGAAAATCGTAGCAAAAGTACAAAGAACGTGCAACACAAAATCATAGCAGTGTAGAGACGTACTCCCTCCGTTCCAAAATAGATGACCTAGGCGGGCTAGTTTGGCCTAGTGGGTTTCAGTGATATGACGTGGTACAGTGCCGTCCAGTCTTCACGTGTGGTAGCAGTATTGCGGGTACAGTAAGTTTTCTTGAAGAAGCAAAATTCAAAGAAGTCATGATGGTTCCTTCATCCGAACAACTTACAGTGGGAAAGGTTGGGCCTGCGATACGATCGGGGTAGACTAGAATAATTTTGTGCATGGCAGGTGGACCAGGATGGTCGACGTCCCAAATGTCGGTGAATGAAAGTATTCTTTCCTTTATAGAGGACGAGCAACGAGTATTCATTGTTTATTTTTTTATGAAAACTATTGTCTCCACTGTTACTCCTTGACTTTGTCAATGCCTCTCTCTCCTCCACATAAGCAGGGACTACTTGCTATGCATGCGACGAGCAGCTGGCGTCTTGAGGGGCCAGGGCGGTCAGAGTGGGCTCCGGAAGCCGTCCGGACTCCAGCATGGCCCACCTCACATTATCACCATATATTTCTTAGAGTCCGTGCGCGGCGGGTGGGCGATCTCTTCTCCCTCCCCCGTTTCTCTCTTCTCAGCCGACACCCGCCGAGCGATTAGATTCCGGCTATCGACTTTTTATTCAATTACAGTCCCACATGTCAGTGAAATTGCAAGACAACGCGTGTCCCCTCTGGTGAGCGGCGTGCGAGCCGGACTGTCGGGGGTGCGACGCGTACGAGTCGTAAGTGTTCCGCCTTTTCCTTTAGAACTTGCGAAGCGTAACATTTTCACGCGATCGATCAATAAAATGACGAGGGCGGTGCTTTCCCGCTTGTTAGGCGGGCTAGTTCGAGTGATATGACGTGCTACAGTGCCGTCCACTTGCTCCATTTTTATGTAAGCAAGATAAAAATGGAGGATTGTTAGCGATTATAGCATGATAGTTAGGGCATCTTCAGTGCTGGACCACAAATTTACACCGGCATCTGTCCGAGGACACTGATGGATGCCATCTGATGCTGCTCGCATACCTTTTGACAACTATATGAACTAACCGGATGAAATTCGTGCAAACAAAGCAAATTTCAAATTAACCAGATGAAATTCATTACATTTCGAAAACTTTTCCTACAAACTGGACGAAATTCATTAAATATTACACACAAACCATACTAAAACCTATTGTAAACCTAATCTAAACGATCACTGGCGCCCGACCACCATGTCCGGCCATGAACCCGAGAAAGCCGGCCATTGCCTTTGCCTCCTCCTCATCCGCCTCGATGACCTCCTCCTCCGGAGCACAAGGTTCTGAAGATTTGCGCTTCCACGTCGCCGTCAAGCGGCTAATCGGTCGCCGATTTTTACCCCACGAAGCTTGGCATCCACTGAGTGGAGTAGCGGTGGCCTTCCCGGGACCAGAGCGGCAGCGACCTACCATGTACTACTCTTCCTCGCTACCAGCTGCACCCGCGCACGCGCACTGGCTTTGTGGTCGTGGCGGCGGAGGGTGGCCGGGGGGGTGCTAGCGATCTCCTTCATTTGCTCCTGCGACAGTACGTCGAAGAGAGCTTTGGAGCGTGCCCAGAGCGGAGCCGCCGATGTCCCTCATCTGCTCCTATGACAGTATGTCCAAGAGAGCTTCGGGGCGCCAGGAGGCCATGGTTGGAGTGGTGCCGGCAGAGGGAAGGGACCGGAGGAGAATAAGTGTGGGTCTTTGGCTATGTCTGGGAGCTGGGGCTCAAGTTAATATAGCGGGCGAATGGCAATGAGCCGCCGCAGACGGATGGACAACTGGTGCCGGAGTAGGTTCGTCAGGCGTGAATGCGGATGCTGCTTCAGTGACTAAACTGTAGATGCGTTGGGTTACTGACATGTGGGCCCAATGAGCATCTGGCCCACATATCAGTGACACACCAATTGCACTTGCAGTTAAGTCTGGTGAATGCGGCATTGACATTCTGGAGAGACGGTGAACGTTTTAGGCGGGAAGCACGCGCTAGCGATGGAAGGGGTTTCGGTGTGCAGTGGCACTAAGATCGGTCGCTCATGATAGTACATACTCTGTACCATACAACCATAGTACCCTCTCTAGCTAGGTTGTTTTATAGATTGTCATTGTGATGGACGATATACATGAGCAAGGCGGTCCGAGTATGACCGTTGGTGTTGAGCTAGGTGAATACATGCTCGGCGTTCACGTAGGCCTCCATCAAACGTCTAAACAGTAATGTCAGGCACCGCCGGGGCGCGCAGGTGATGGGCTCGCCGTTTGTGTTGCGCCATGAGTAGGAATTTGATTTAGAGGGTGACGTGCATGCATTAGCATGCTTTGACAGCGTGAGTGTCTGACGCAAAGTATTTCATTTTCATTTGGCTGACGAGGGTGCATTGCAGCGACGAGTCCGTGGTTTGATTCCCCACATACGCATAATTTTGGTTTTTACAGTATTTCTTTCTCCATTGATAGGTAGGCCCGCGTAGATAGATAAAGGGCACGAGCTCATGAGGCGCATGCGGACTGTTTGACTGGTCAACCAGACAAATACGGCACCGAGCCAGTGACCGTATAATCACCATATCTCGTATACAATGATCAAAGTGAGCTATCAAGCAAGTTCGATGACCGCCAATACATTTTACTCGGTAATAAATGACCAGGATTGAAGGGGGATCCAAATTTGCTTCGTCTTATGTCCTTGAGCTCTTGACAAACCAATGCACTATACAGTTGTCCGACCACTCCACCCCAGAGCTCTCACCAAGCCTCGTTCATGCCACCGCGCCGCACACTAACTGGTAAGGCAGCAATGGCATTGCGTCGCGCCGAGTTCCTCGCTGCCCACGACCGCACACAAAATGGTAGGGAAGCGATGGCATCCCGCCGTGCCGAGTTCATTGCCGCTCGTGACCTCACAACTATGTGGGAGGAATTTGAAGATGCCAAGGCCGAATGGGCGGTAGAGCAAGAGGTGGCCAAAGCCGCATAGAGGGAGCGGAAAAGTCAGAAAGCACTCAAGAAAAGAGAGGCACGCCGCTGCAAGAAAGAAAAGGACGCACGCGCTGCTGCGGAGAGGTCGGCGGAGATCCAAGCACGGTGGGGTGTCGCCGACAAAGCCGGGAAGGAGAACGACGGCATCTGGCCAGCATGGGAGAAGTAGTAGTACTAGTAGTTAGTGTGTGTATCTGTGTCTGAGTACGAGCATGTACCAGTACTACTAGTTACTACTCTAGTTTTTAGAGCAAATTACCAGTACATTAGCCTAGACTAAATGGAAAAATTCCTATCCTATGCATCAAATGGCATCTCTTTCTCTATAGAAACTGAGATGCATGTCATCTCACTTCCTATGATTTTCATATTCCTATAAAATTCCTATCCTATGAACGAAAGGAGGCCTCTGTTGGAGTAACTACTGTAGCTAGCAGTACTGCTGGTACAGTAGTTTTCTTCAAGAAGCGGAATTCAACGAAGTCATGATGCTTCCTTCGTCCGAGCTACTTCAAAGTGGGAAGTGGGCCTGTTATTTGATGGCTCATTACTCATTGTTACTGCGGTGCAACGACCTGGGTGACTCTCCCTTGGAGTTCTGCGTGCATGGCAAGTGGACCAGGATGGTCGACGTCCCACATGTTGGCGAACGGAAGTATTCTTTCCGATATCGAGGAGCAAGGAAACCGTGTGGTATAGTATCACTGCTGATTGGTTTGCAAAAAAAATAGTATCACTACTGATTTATAATTATTTTTATTTCTGATGAATGCTAGCGTTTCAACTCTTACGACGAAGGGTGCCAAACACGGCACGTACTCCATAACATCACCATGCATTGCACGTACAACATTTAGTGGTAGTACGTAGTAAGAGACAAATGCCGCCCAAGAGTTCCCTTCTCGACCCACTTTTGGGTGTTTGGTAGAGTGTATGGAGGGTGCATGAGTCCACACTAGTTTAGCACAAATACACTAGAAGCATGCATGAAGAGAGCATGCATGAAGAGGGGTGTTGAGTTGAGCATGCATGAAGAGGGGTGTTGAGTTGAGCATGCATGAAGAGGGAACAACTATGCTGAGATGAGAACGCAACCAAACACACCCTATATGCCACGCATGTTCATACCATTTGTGCCTTTCTACTTCACTTACTGCGCTACATTACTCAGGTTCGTACGTCCACTCCTGGGTACATGTCCATCTCGTAGTTCCAGTCCCACGTGTTCTTCATATAGATGGAACGATCCTTGCATAACACGTGCACCTTGATGCTAGATGTCTCGTGTATTGGCAAAAGGATGAACAAAGCTCACGTAAAAAACATAGAGTGGAAGAACATAGATTCCGGATGACCGAGAAGGAGCAACGAACCTCGTGGTGGAGCGTCTGCACTCATAATATTTAATATTACTCAGTGATATAAAATTAACCAATCATCTCCACAGTGGACTGGAAGAGTACGAAACACGGCAGCCCAGTGTAGTTACATCATACTAGTACATGGCTAACCCACGCTATCACCATATTTCTTGGCTTCCGTGCGACACCTATCTCTAGTAATCCAGCAGCCTGTATCGCTTCTCCCTCCTCGTCTCTATCAAAGTGCGGCGGGCTGGCGTTTTTGCCATCTATTGAGGTCGGTTAACTCATCACATGTTAGTGACATGCCAAGAGCATTCTAAAAAAATTCCTTTCATGTTTCGTTTTCAAAAAGAAAAAAATCCTTTCACGTACGAATTTTCCTGTATGCTTTGAGCAACTTGCATGTCCTATACTGCTCATGTTTGATACTCTAACTTAGCTAGAGGTTAGACTAACTCATGACTAACCCAGAACTAACTATAGCCAAAAAGGTGTTTGGGTGACAGGGTTAGATTGACAATAAATGCACTTGATGGAGAGAGAAAAGTGATTTTTCAGTGGTCCCAATGAGAACTATCTCTAGTTAGCACCTCTTGGGTGGGATAGTTTTTTTTGGTGGGTTCGGTGCAACTTGCTCCAATTTAAACCCTCATGCTTGGATACTTTAGGGCTATTTGAGCCCCAACTAGCTCAAACTAACTCTAACCCATGGATCCAAACAGGGCCTATGGCCAGTCTCGACACGGAGCAGTCGCATGCACCGAGAAGCGGCGCTCTCTCGGCCGTCGCACCACTTCAAAGCCGGCACCAGTGAGAGGTCGCCTCCGCTCTGGCCAGGCATAAATGTGGCACTGACGCTCCAGGGCGACGCTGACCGTTTCATGCGGGAAGCGCGCGCTGGCAAGGGAGTATAGGTTTTGAACCATTTCAGGTGTAGTACTGGTAGTTTGCAAAACTACTCAATCATTGCACTCAGTTTCCTAAGAAATTGTGGTAAAAACGTTACTCCACAGCCCGCTTCCCTTCTCCTTCCTCTTCCACCGCGCGCGCATGTCCGTGGGAAGCGACCGGTCAACCCTTATATAGGAGTGCTAGCACAAAAAGATGCATGCATGACCACTAAAATTTCCATATTAAAGCGCCGCTCCGGCGGGAGTATGGCGTATGTTGTTACCTTCGGTCGGGCCATGGCTACCGGGCGACGGCGACCAGAGAAGAGGCGATGGGAGGGGAATGAATGCAGCTACTGTTTGGGTTCACCTTCCGGCTTAAATAAATGTGCAGCATCATGTGTACCCGCGGGTGCACAAATTGTAACATACGTGTCTACTTAAGTGGGTGTCACGTAACTGGTGTGTATGTGAGAGAGATTCTGAGAGACAGAGTGCGTGTGTGCGACTCTACTCTTCGGACATGTACTCAACCTTTTGCATCGGGATATAAGTATAATGGTATTTACTTTAGCTAGTGATTTACGTGGCCATGTTAACGTGGTTGTGTCAAAAAAATGTCACTTCCTGCTCGTGATTTGCTTATATAATTACAAGAAAGATTCTCGTGCATTGCATGGAACATCAATATGCATTTTTTTTACAAAACACCTATTGTGATTGACCCATGCAGGAGTAATCCCATGTGTAAAAACTAATGATATCTCGAGAATTTTATCAGAAAACTGGCATCTCGAGAATGTCATCGAAAAAATGAAAGATGAGAGATAAGGCGAGGAGGAGTGGAGCGTGGTGGTGACTGGTGGTCGGAATGGGCGGAGGCATGGGGATGGACGGCGCCGATAGGCGGCAGCGGCCACCATGCATGCTAGATTATTCCAGAGACGTATTCCTTTTTTAATTGCTGAGCAATGAGGTTGTGGGAGATAATGATGTGGAGAGAGGTGCGGGTATATTTGGTAAAATTATCATAGTTTGCTTTCTATCCGTCAGATATAGATCATACAGTGTGTATTACAAGATGGCAGGCACACCATCATCGCCAACTCGTTTTTTTATAAGGGTACAGATGATAAGTTTGCTGACTACTAAAGTAAAGTGGAATTTGTCCATGTTATGCAAGTAAATAAAGGTGATTGTTTATCATACGGGTAAGGTTGGATGAAGGGTGGTAGGAAAAAATGCTCCGCCTAGAGCATGTGTGTGTGAGATAGAGTCTTAGTGTGTGTGTGGTGTGTGTGTGTGTGTGTGTGTGTGAGAGAGAGA
>NC_057804.1:460781928-460782588 GCF_018294505.1 Triticum aestivum
GTTTGTGTGTTTGTGTGTGTGTGAGAGAGAGAGAGAGATGGAGTCTTAGTGTGTGTGGGGGGGTGCGTGCGTGCGTGTGTGTGTGTGCGCGCGCGCGCGTGTGTGTGTGTGTGTCGCGGGGTCCTCTGTGGCGGATGTAATTTAAGTGTGCATGGCTTCATCATAGAGAGGTGATGTGTATGGCAGAGGCCACCAACGATGGGGTGCGAGAGAGAAAATGCCCATAGAGAGGGAAGAGAAGGTGTGTGCGCGTGAGAGGAGTCGACATCGAGAGAACGTGTTTGTTCGAGAGACACCGAGGAAGACTACTATATATCGATGGTGCATGTAGGCGGGAATTAAACAAAGGGATGGTCTTATTGGTTTCGGGGATATAGGGGAAGAGTGAGAGGCGGGGGGGTAGCTAGAAGGAGATTGTTAAGTGTGAGTGTGTGTTTTACCCATCCAGGCGGAAGTTATGTGCACAAAAGAGGAGAACGATTCGATGTGGCGTTAGGATTGAGGGTAATTAACTACGTATGGAGACATAGAGACCTTGAACGTGCATGTGTGAGAGGTATACATGTATACGTGGGATGTGTGTGTGTGCGCGCGCGCATGATCGAGATAAAAGAAAGAAGACATAAGTCATAAGATCAACGACATGGGAGAGACGGATCG